>NC_054840.1:18923126-19226126 GCF_018345385.1 Vulpes lagopus
ATAAGCGCCAGAACCAGAATCTGATCCCCAGACACTACAATGGAAAGTCCCATGCTTTTTCTGCACTCCTGAATCACCTCACCATACTGGGGCCACTCTACAAAGAGGCATGTTTTCTCAAGATTCTGCAAAGGAAACATACACTCTGAGATTAATGTCCACAAATACCCAAATAAAGATATGGAGTTCACAGAAACAAATGGGGGAGAGCTCACTAAATATCACTGGAATCACTTAGAGGTGGTATGACTTCAAAATGACTGGATGTATTTTTCAGTTTCACTAATACTTAAAATACTCCCCAGCTTCAATTCACAATAGACACCTCCTGGCTGATGCCAGTTTTCTTCATACTCAAGCCCCTAAGAAAACCAAATATTGTAATACTGTAGCTAGCATAGTTTGTTTGGGCATTCATGCATTCAACAAAGATTTAAATAACACCTGCTGTGGTCCAGGCACTATGCTCCTCACTGAGGAAGCAAACATGAGTAAATCTTCACTCTGCACTCAGAAGCTCACAATACTTTTTGGTGAAAAAAACAAGAGAATGATTTTGGTGGGAGAAACAGATCCTTTAAAACAGAACCTCTAAAACAGCAGTTCAAACAAAATATAAGGTTTGGATCTCTCAGAGATGGTTACAAGTCCATATGTCTTCTGGATTCAGGTTTCAAGAAAAGTCATTGGGAAGCCTAAATCTCCAGAATGTGATAGTTCTGGAGAGCCAATTTTTACACAAAACTGTTAACTAGGAATGAAGACCACAGACATGTTTAGAGCTTACTATTTAAAAAGATGCTGTAATAAAATCATAATTGTGATTTATAGATGCAGTTTGTTTCCTAAATAAATAAATCCTCTCATTCTCCCCCTGCCAAGTGAACTTTAAATACTCAGTAGGGGCATGTGGGTGGCACGTCAGTTAAGCACCGACTCCTGATCTCAGCTCAGGTCTTGATCTCAAGATCCCAAGTTCAAGCCCCGCATTGGGCTCCATGCTGGGTGTGGAATCCACTTAAAAAAAAAAAATACTCAGTGAATCTCAGTCTTGGTTATATGTTCCATATTTAACAAACAGCATTTTGTAATTAAAAAGTGTTGTAGAGAGCAATAATCCTAATTTCAATTGAGGAATTAAAATCCATATATTCTATTCTCACAAAACTGAGAGGAAAGAATTATTTTAATTTGTATGGAAATGGGTCACTTTTAACATGTTTGGAAATAGGTAGGTGTAGGTGGAAGATGTGACACACACACAGGTGTGTACACATGTGTTATGCACACACAAGACAGAAAGGAAGGAAAAGAAAGTAAGACAGCACAGGGAAGGGATGGCAAGATTCCATTAGAATCAGTAGGAAAACCACTGGAGAAGGTGGCTGCAGATGTGATGTCTGGTCCTGCCACTGACAGCCAGTGAGCTGCATCCTCTTGTGTCAATTTAACAGCTATAAAAGTATTTGCACTTAACGACTTCATCTAATAGGTCTAACATTTTAGGACTCTTATCCACTCAAGCCAAAGTACTGAAAAGAAAAAAAAAATCTACTCAGAATAGGTTTTATTATATAACCTCTTTTCATTTACTCACTTCTAATAATTAAGAATCATACACAAAATCATGGTCTTAGTTTTCAAGTATGCCTCTATTTGCATCTCCCAAATTCATGTAGAATCTACACAGGACTTAGCAATTGTTAATTAAATGCAGATGATAACAGATGGGAAGAAAGCAGAAGCTCGGTAGAGAAGGCAAATCCAAATGAAATGTTAAAGATCACAACTGTCATAGATGTATAGAAAATAGCCAAACCATGGAAAGAGCCTAGATGTCCATCAACAGATGAATGAATAAAGCAGATGTGGTATATATTTATAATGGAATATTACTCAGTCATCAGAAAGAATGAAATCTTGCCATTTGCAACAACTTGGATGGAACTAGAAGATTTTATACTAAGCCAAAGAAGTCAGGGAAAGACAAATACCATATGATTTCACTCACATGCAGGATTTAAGGAACAAAATAAATGAACATAGGATAAGGAAGGGAAAATAAAAACCATAAAAACAGAGAGGGAAGCAAAGTGTAAGAGATTCTTAACTACAGAGAACAAAATGTGGGTTAGGGTGGGGGAGGTGGGTGGGAGAGAGGATGGGGGATGGGTGGTGGGCATTAAGGAGTACACTTGATGGAATGGGCACTGGGTATTACATGCAACTAAATGATTCACTAAATTCTACCCCTAAAACTAATAATAATACATTGTATTTTAACTAAATTGAACTTCCATAAAAATGTTTTTAAAAAATAACAAACAAAAAAAAAAGAAAGAAAGAATTGAGGTTTAAGCTAAGCTTAATTACTTCAAATCATATTGCCATGAAGGACCAGATTTAATTCATTCAGCCAATTATACAGAATCCAGAGGAAGCAAAATCAAGTGATAAAGAAGTAGTCAACAGGGGATGCCTGGGTGGCGCAGCGGTTTAGCGCCTGCCTTTGGCCCAGGGCGCAATCCTGGAGACCCAGGATCGAATCCCACATCGGGCTCCCAGTGCATGGAGCCTGCTTCTCCCTCTGCCTGTGTCTCTGCCTCTCTCTCTCTCTCTCTCTCTCTCTCTCTCTCTCTCTCTCTGTGTGTGTGTGTGACTATCATAAATAAAAAAAAGTAGTCAACAACTGGCAAATCTGATGCTGGACAGGGGCCCCAGGATGCAGATTGAGTGGGAGGTTCCAGTTCATTAATATTTACAGCATTTCACCCATCCAGTGATGTGCAACTGTCAAAATTACCAGAGTGTGAAAATCATGAAACTTCCTTATTTCAGTTAGGACTATCTGCCAAACCCTGAAGTCCCAGGCAGAAATATAATACCTGGCTCTCTTCTAATTTAAGACCTATAATCCATCACTCCCTGAATCTTCATTTATATTTAGTGTTTTATTTTTATCTCAAGAATCTCTGAATAATCTCATTTTACTATCATTACCCTAATTCAGGATCTTAAACCTCTACACCAGCCTGAGAACTGCCTTTCATAGCAAAGCACTGTGGATCATATAAAGAATAGTTGAGAACTCTAGAATATTTTTCTAGCTCTGGCTCTGATCTTCACCTGGTTGTGACCCCGAACCTCTCTACACATCTCAAATCTCTTCTGAAAGATTTATTTATTTATTTGAGAGAGAGAGGGAGAAAGAGAGAGAGCAAGGGGGAGGTACACAGGGAAAGAGAGTCCCAAGCAGACTCTGCCCTAAACACGGAGCCCAATGCAGGGCTTAATCTCATGACCCTGAGATCACGACCTGAGCTGAAAACAAGAGTTGGTCACTCAACCAACTGAGCCACCCAGATATCCCTCAAATCTCTCTCTTTAAACTCCATTTCTATTACCCTCAAATCTCTTCATTTGGCCGTTGCTCAATAGCAGCCTCCACAATCCTCCACTACCCAGTCCACAAACTAGGCCCCAAAATGAAAACCCCAACAGATTCTCTGTTGTTTCTAATATAAAATCTGCAAAATCTAAATTCCTAAAAACATAATTTATGTAACCTTTTGGTCCAGCTTTGACTACTTTTCCAGCCTCATCCCCTACCCATGCCCTTAATCACACCCTGTAGTCCAGCAAGACTGACATCGTGTAGGTACCATGAGATTCCAAGTTCTTTTACCTCTTACCTTCCTTGTTACCTCCTCTGGCGAGAATGGTTTTCCCCAGCTAGGACTACACATTTCTAATTAACCATCAAGGTTCAGATTAACTGTATCTTTGTTGGGATGGTTTTCCCAGTCTCCTCTCTTCATAGGAATGAACTGTATTCTTCAATTTCCTGTGGCTTGTGAGATTATCTGGAGATTTATAATGCTCAGAGCTTTATTCTGAGGCTCTTAAGGGCAATGGCTATATTTTACTCCTATCTCTGGTCTCTAGTGCCTTTCATGGTGACAGGTATAGCAAAAGTCAGTGACAGCGTTTTTTTCCAAAATAAGGAAGCTGAACAAAATGATAACTAAAGTTCTCTCTATGAATAATAAAACAGAAGGATAAACCCTTCCTCAAAGACAGCACGAATAATAGGTTTTCCTGTTTCTCTGAACAAGAATGACATTAAATTGAGGGTTCCCTTCACTTCTTTCTTTGCCCTTTTTCCTTAAAACAATACCTTGTGGTAAAATCCATCATTGAGATTTAAGGATGGGGCCACTCTCAATTAAGAAATGCACCCTGTGAGCTTTTAAAGCATTGGAAAAGAACAAGTCATTGTGCTGGAAGAGACCTTACATGTGATCTTTCCATTTACCTAACTATTAAAGGAGGAGACTAAGAAAGAACTTTTGTCACATGCTGGAGTTATAAAGATAACTGAGGGTGTAATTTAAAGCATTCCAGGGCAGCCCAAGTGGCTCAGTGGTTTAGCACCACCTTCAGCCCAGGGTGTGATCCTGGAGACCCAGGATCGAGTCCTGGAGACCCGAGATCAAGTCCCAAATCAGGCTCCCTGCATGGAGCCTGCTTCTCCCTCTGCCTGTGTCTCTGCCTCTCTCTCTCTCTCTCTCTCTCTCTCTGTGTGTGTCTCTCATGAATAAATAAATAAAACCTTAAAAAAAAATAAAGCATTCCAGAAGATTCTACCTCTCCCTGAAAAGCAAGAGGTTCAAGGAAAATAATAGCAGCAAACACCCCTAGGAAAGAACTATAGGAAAGAGTACCCCTAGGAAAGAGTAAAGAAATCCAAAACAACTCAGAAAGTTCTTTGATATCCACTCTTTCCCTGGATTCCTCCCAAACCACCTACAAGGCAAAGGGACAGAGATTATTTTCCACATGCTACAGGGAAGAAATATAGACTCAGAGAGATGGACCAAATGGCTCACAGTCCTAAAGTTAAAAGTGCTGAGTTCATATTAGAATCCACATGTCCCAAAACCTAGAAAGTGTTCCAACAACAGAGAAAAATTTTCAAATCAAAGAAAACTATAGGATAGCCACTACAGGATTTATAATTGAATAGTGAAAGGCAGGAGAGGGACAGACATGGAGTCTCTTCCCTGCCCTGCTGCTCCACAGAGAAAATCAGTCCCAGCGTGAGTCCCTCCCACCCCCAAATCCTCACAGGTCTTTGTAGCGCTTCTGGAGCTGAGCCTGAGCTTTCAGGTCTTCCTCCTGAAGCTGCTTAGCCACCTGGAGATCATGTTGGACCAAACGGTTCCGTTGAATGTTCGATGCCAAATGATGCTCAACTGGACAGAAATATTGAAGACAGGAATAACAATGTTTCAGTTTTTGGCTTATTAACAGTATGCCTTAAGAAGAGCTTTTCCCTTAAAAAGAGCCTCACATCTATGACTTCATTTTATGCTCTCAATAATGCTATATAATAGGCAACTTCTTTGTATCTTTCCATTAAGTAAAATGAGGACAGAAAGGTTAAGTAATTTGCTCCTGGTCACATGGCAAAATAGTGGTAGTGCCAGGACTTCCACACAAATACTCTAAGGCCACGGCTCCTTCTGCTCCACCAGTTGTCACTCTATTTATAAATTACATTTTTCAATACTTAATGTTTATATTGACACGTGAATTAATGATTCTTAAATTACATATTCACAAATATGTACTTTTATGTAACAAATACAACTTTAGCTGGATTTAGCTTCCATGATTACATATATAAATATTCTGAAGACTCCACAATCCAGATAACTGCCAATGCCTTGGAAAGATGTTCAAGCCCCTCTTCTAGGGGAAGGGATAGATGCCAGATAGTGTCTCCTTCCTATAACACTAAGGCAAGAGAAAAAGTTCAAGTCCCCCTTCTCCTTCCATACACCCAACAGTCTCCTAATCCCTGGCAGCTGTCATACTTCAAAATACCCAGAATTTCATCCCCCATCCAGGTGACATTTGCCTAGATAAATCCCCCAGTGGGCCTGGTGACTCTGTTCCCTGCTGTCTCACCCTAAGAAACCTGCCTCAAGCTACCACTAAAAAAGAAAACAGAAGAAACATAATGAGGGCCATTACTCACTCTCTTGTTCCTGTAGGCTGTGGGCCAGGGTGTGGTCCTCTAAAACAGCAAAATCTCGGCACACTGCAAAGGATGAGGGAAGAGAAGCAGACAAGAAGGCTCATTGGTAATATTTTATAGTTTTTTAAAAAAGAATTGTGTTTACTTCAAAAATCAATTCTAATATTATAAGATAACATGTAATGTTAAAATAGTGACTAGTTAGTATAAAGTCTTCGATCATAAAAATCCACATAGTACATGCTTAGTGCCAAGCACAGGGTGTCACAAAATAATGGTTAGGTCTTATTCCTGGCCTACCTATACTAACCACAGAATCAGAACTCAGAGGTCCAGAAATTCTAGTCCGCTAAGAGACAGCAAGTGCTACTGCCATAATACAAGAGACAAGAACATTCTGCATACTGCAGCTGAGAGAAAGAGGAGTCCTCCCAATCAGAGGAGTTAAGAGAAATCTATCTAGCCTTTGCCTCAGTTATCTGGGGTGGAGGGGGTCCTCTATCAGGGACTGACAGCTATCTTGGTATCTCTAAAGAAAAACATATATTTATTAGTCCCTCAGGTAGGGGCAGATCTCTTTGTCAAGGATAATCACATTCTTTAATGAGTCCACACCCTCAGACATGAGTTAGAACTGGCTCCTTACATGTCCCTAAATGTAGAGCTTCCCAAAATTAATCTGTACACCAAAAGAAAATGGGAACCTTACAGGATACAGGAATCCGTCCCTAATGTTGCCTCAATTTGGAGATCGGGGCAGGAGCATTTAGTGACCTTTTTAGAAGCAAATGGGAAAAGATGGTCTCCAAGGTCTGTTCTACCCTAAACAGCAATTTAAACTCCTGTTTCTTAAAACAAACATATACATAAAACAATACTTATGAAGGATTCTTATTATGACATGTGCTTTTTCACTTGTTTGAAGGACATGTAGTTTAGATGATAACTTCTTACTCTATTCCCAACATGTAACTCACATTAAAAAGGAAAAGTCCTCAAAGCCATAAACTAGTACTAGGGATTTATCTAGGATTCCAGAAACTATACCATAGCATTAGCAGAGGTTATAGATTTCTTTCCGCAGCTTTGGATTTGCCTATGAGGACATTTACCTAAAATGGAATTAAAAAAAAAAAACCACACACACATTTTTGCTATTTTTAGCACTTACATATGCTAACATATACACTCATGTAGCCCTGTCCCTGAGAAATAATGCCATAAAAAAGTAGGTAGATCTTGGACAATAGGTTGCTCCAAAATGGTTTTACAAATCATTTCTGCCTAAGAACCGCTTAGACTATATATGACCTGCTTACCCTTGTTCAAATGCAACTGTGAAACTAGTAATTCCAGTAGAAAGTCCTGTGCTTTGACATCAGATATATTCTCAGCAAGTTGTAACAACTGTGTCCCAGATCCTAGTTACCCTGTATTTCAGAGAATGGAAGCGCTTTCAAAATGACCTGGTGAACCCTTTCAATTAACAGGTAAGGAAAGTGAGGGCTGTAAGGAACAAAGGCTATTATTAAGGCCAAATGGAGTGTGTTGGTGACAAGGCTAGAAGTCAGTGTCCCAGCCAGTAAGGGCTCTTTCTTTCCCTGAAACCATGACAGCCTTCCTGGACTTCAGGCAAACCATGAGGTTGGAACAGACTGAAAGAAGATATTCAATATTGATCAACATGCATTCCCTAAAATGCTTAGCTAATTAATATTAATTGATTAAATGGCTAAGACATGTATGAATTTAGTTCACAGAAAACAAATATTCAGAACGAATTAGCCAAAATGAATATAATCAAATCTTGTGCAAAAGAATGCTATCTTAATATGTTGCCTTATTATTTGAAGTGCTTTTATTATACTGCAAAAGCTTATGTGTGTATACTAAAGTCAGTATTAAACTTAATTAAGATTAGATTAATTGTTGAGATGATTATTTTTCAAATCATGGATGACAACCTGTTATTAGGTCAAATCAATTTACTAAGACTAGAACAAGTATTTAAAAATTAATAGATTCAAAAAAATAAATAGACTAGAAAAAAGTATAGCATACACAGTGGAGGAAATTATGGTATGGAGAAACTTTTTCAGTTTTACACACACACACACACACACACACACACACACAGACACACACCTACACAGATAAGTATATATGGTATGTATTAGCTCACAATGTAAAACATACTTCATCCTGTATATTATACTCACAAAAAAAGCTACTTCACTTTATGTTATCAGAGCAAAAAATTATGCCAAACAATATATTTTATATATATTTTAATGTCATGCTGAATAAAATAAAAAATTATAAAATTGTTGCAATTTTCCATGTGCATACCCATGTGAAGAACTTCAATAATTTTTTTTTTTGCTTTAGTCAGTGCAACATTAAAAATATTATGTTTATGGACTTAAACACTTGTAATAAAAATATGTTTTTAATACACAGCACTGACACAAACTGAATTTAGAATTGTGCTCATCTGTAGAGAGAAGCAAAGGGCAGGAGTGTCTTTGCTATATCAGGTGTTCTCTTGTTTTAGGAACAAAATAGAGAAGACTACTGTAAATAAGGCAAATATTAACATCTATTAAATCTATTAGGTTCTTACATTTTGTATTTCTTCTGCTTTTTGTAATTTTTATATTGCATTTTAAATTCTATAATTAAATACAAACATTTTTAAAATTGACATCTTTAATTCCATCAGCAGCATATACTGCTAAATCATAAACATGAAGACACATTTGACATAACAGGTACAAGGAGTTTATGTATCACTAGTTACCATAACAATGACTCTTCTCAATGATTTCTTACTATTTAAACAGAACAAAGTAGATTCAATTATCATGATTTGACCCTAAATCTTACAGCATATAGGGGTGAAGGCTTGAGCTAGCAGAGAATCTAGAAGCTCTTCAAGGACTAGAAGGAAGTGCACACACTCATACATGGAATTATACTGTCAATACACTGATTTAGCACTTCAGAGCTTAATAGGAACTTTCAAATATATAATCTCACTTATACCAAGTATTATGTGTTTAATCCAGTTTCTTCTGCATCCACTCTAGTTCCCTTCAAGATATATCTTTGCATCGTGACTCTACTACAAGCTGGAAAAAAATCACACATTCAGCCACCTTTTAAATCAGTATCCAGGCTGGGAATTACAGAAAATACTTCACAGCCAGGCCAAGTTCAGAGTCTAGATAGTTGTTCCTTCCCTAATCTACTCTACTTTGAAGTAAACAGTATAAACACTACTGAGGATAAACAGCATAAGCTCATCTCACCATCTTTCCCTGTAAGTACATTTAAGATGTATCATTGGACCTTGAGCTCTTACCTTCCCACGTCTCAAACTTTCTCCCTCCTATGTTCACTTTCACTCATCCGAATTTCAGGCTGATGTTGATATTAAGGCAACACCAACACTCTCCTTCATTCCCATTCAAATTTCAATGGTCCTGTAACCTCTAACCTCAAACATTTTCCCCACAATTAGGGCATGGTAGCTAAGTCTCTTTTGGAAACTAATAACCATGCAACTCTGCCTCATTGCTTTTGAAGAACATCAACAGAAAGAAACACACTTTATCATTCAGCTCAAATACACAGCTGCCTCCCCAACCAGTTGCAAACTCTTCAGGAGAGGGACCCTGTTGGACTAATCTCTGCACCTTCCACACAGTTAGCACTGGGTGTAGCATGTAGTAAGACTCCAAGAGATATTAATGGAAAAAATGAATAAACACTGATCAACAAAGTCAAAACACAGTAAAAGTTCCATTGACAAGAGAAGAAAACAATTTTATGAACAGAATTGAGCTCTTTTGTTATGACAGCAACACAGAGGCTTACAAAATTTTCAAATATTTAAATAAAAACTAGAAATCTTCCTCATTCCCATTAAATGAAATATAGTTTTAGTGATTCTTTTTAATCCAGATATATACATATAGGGATATAATGAATTAGTTTGTATTGAGCCAAACAAATTTCAGAAATACGAAGTGGGATTTATATATACATATAACACACACACACACTCCCCCATCCATTTTCCTTGAAGAAAAAGACGTTTTTAATTCATTTATGGATCTCCCTAAATAAATAAATGACATAGAATATATCTAGAAAGCAGAGTCATTCAACAAACATTTGTTGAGCTCTTTTTTAGGATAAATAAGTCATCTCCAAGCCATCAAGAAGATAGAGATGACAGAAAGGTAAGTAAACATAAACACAATATAATTTAATAAATGTTAGAAAGACCTACAGAATATTCTTTGAGGGCATAAATAATGGAGGAGTTATGCTTGGTATGAAGTGGAGAAATGAAGTATAAGAAATGGGAGTGACTCAGACAAAGGTATCCAGAAACCTTAAAATAGCTAACATACAAAACAAATTTCAAAGGAAGGTTAAAATTCTTAAGGGCAGAAGGGGTAGGCATTCTCAGTGAAGGAGACCAATTAACTCTTACAAACCAGAAGAGTAAAGACAGCATTCCACTTCTGTCCTTCTTTTACCCACATCCCAAAACTTTCTGGAAATAACAATTCCAATGAGTCAATCTTTACAAGCTTCCACTCACATACAAATGCCTGGATTAATAATACACTCACTAGAAACTTTTTCTTTCAACTGCATCTGTATGCCTTTTATATTCTGGTATAGCTTGTAAATTATTCTATTTTTGTGTAAATGCTATTAGCAACAGATGGGATACCTACTCATCACATTGAGAACAGGGATAGTACTTGCTTTCCTTTGTTCCATACACATGAAAACAGCCTCTATGAATGAGGATGATATTCCAGACATATATTTTGTCTTTAAAAATTTGGTAATGAGGGATCCCTGGGTGGCGCAGCGGTTTGGCGCCTGCCTTTGGCCCGGGGCGCGATCCTGGAGACCCGGGATCGAATCCCACGTCAGGCTCCCAGTGCATGGAGCCTGCTTCTCCCTCTGCCTGTCTCTGCCTCTCTCTCTCTCTCTGTGTGACTATCATGAATAAATAAATAAAATCTTTAAAAAAAAAATTTGGTAATGACACGAGGGTACAGTTGACACTAACATAAAAACTTTGTTGATGACAGTGCACTTTCATATTTATTTCTCCTAGCCACTTGAAGGTAAAGGCTTTATCAATACTCTCGTTTTATTTATGAGAAAACTATGACTCAGAGAAATAAAGTGACTTGACCAAGATAGGCCAAAAATAAATTAATCAGAACCAAATCAAGCTCTTCTGGCCCCAAACGTTTCTGTTCAAAGAACTCCAGGAAAAAGCATAAAGTCTATATTTCATTACATCAGAAAAGAGTGATATCATTAAATAGTAAATAAGATAAATATGCATTCAGTTCTCTAAAATTGTGAATACAAGAGAATTTAGGTAAGGGTGATACATGTACTTAAAATGTGGATTCCAGGTCTCAAAATAGAGCAATAAAAATGTGACATCACTCATTTTGTCTCACTCTCTCTCTCCCCAGAATAAGTCTCTATAGCAATCAGGCTGTGTTTACCTCTGAAAAACAACAGCAATAAAAAGATCTTTTCATCTACAGTGTTTCATGGGCAATCTACAAGAAGATCCCTCAGCTGTGAGTATAGTGGGAAATTCTGAGGAAAATCTCCCTTTGGGATCTAACCACCTCCCCCCTTCTCCTCTACTTTCCATCCAACATCAATGAGTATCCCCCTTTGCAAAGAGAGTATTAATGAATTTCATACTAATGCGTCCAAGTGATACATATGTAAACCCCTATGCTTTTGTTTGTTGCCCTACAAAAGGAAAAGCTCTAATAAAATTGCCTGAGTAAAAGAGAAATGGGATGCAGGAGAAAGTGTAAACAGTTATCCTAATGACAAGCTTTCAACATTTTCATAATCAACAAAGTATATATATATATATATATATATATATATATATATATATATATATATATATACCAATATCACCAATATCATCACCAATACCAATCCAAAATGAACCTTCATCCCCATCCCCGTAGCTCAGCTATGGACTGTGGACAATCTCTTAACCATCTGCCCCAATAATGAGTCCCAAAATAGCAGATAGCTTTGAGTCACTGGCCACTCTGACAACTGAAACTTCCCTTTCAGGCAGAAGGTTGAAACAATGAGAATAAGATCTCAGTGATGTTTGAGCAGTTAATTTACTAGAGGATAAGGGATAACTGAAGCCCTTGATCCTTCTCCGACTTTTAGTGTCCTAGATGTCCATCCTGTGGAAATTAACAACATCCAAGTATGGTATGACAGAAGGAGGAGAGTAGCACCTAATTTTGGCTGATGAAAAACTGGTCAATAACATAGGTATTCCATCCTCATTTACTTTGTTCCTAGTCAAAGTGGCCAATGGTTAGGCCTAGTTTTCTGATCAAGTCTCCAAATCTCCTGTTCTATCCCATCTACTATGGTTATTTCATCTGTCTAGAAGATAGATGATCCTTCTGAGAAGAGACCCATAATATAATTAAATCAGATCCACTTTTCTAAAATATTTATCCTTAATGTAATTGCCCCCCTTACTAAATTAACTGCAAAGGGCACACATATTTCTATAATTCCTTTATGAAAGACAGAGACTTTCATCCACGTTTTGTACAAATGACTGAGTCAAGTACTATTAACCAATGTTTCAACTATTTGGGGATTTTTATGGTTACTGATTTTGGTTTACATTTTAGTTCATTGGTGTGGGTGCAGAACACAGAGAATGGGAAGAAAACTTAGTCACCATACTACGGATTGGGTGTGGAGAGCAGAACTCTGTTCTATCTGCCTGAGGCACCTCTCCACTGTCTAAAAAATTCATAATCAACTTTCAAAACCCTCACTCAAATGTCATTTCTCTATTTATCCAATCTTCTTGAATAAAGCCAAAACCATCACAATTGACTGTCACATAACCAACAGATATACCTATACATTTTTCCCCCAGTGACTTCATAGGATATAGTAAATATAATACTATAGCACTAATTTTATTATTACCTTTACCCATCTGTTTCCCCAGCATACATTCAAGATCCTGTAAGGCAGGAAAAATATTATGGATTATTTTATCTCTAACATTTATCACAGTTCTTGAGATAATGATTTTCAAATAAATAATTGTGGAAATGAGGGCTCCTAGGAAAATGATGACCAATATAAATGAGGTACCATGAAATATTGCATTTTTTGCAGGTATGAGCCCATCCTCACCTTCCAGCTAACCTGAAAAAAAAAAAAAAAAAAAACCTGAGGAGCTCCATGTCTGCCCACATTACCTAAAATGACAGTAAAGGGGGGGGGCACACCTGGATGACTGAGTCGGTTAAACATCTAACTCTTGATTTCAGCTCAGGTCATAACCTCAGGGTTATGAGGTAGAGCCTGTGTAGGGCTCCCCGCTCAGCACGGAGTCTACTTCTCTCCGTCTCCCTCTGCCCCTTCTCTTGCTTACTCTCTTTCTAAGATAAACAAATAAATCTTAAAAATAAAATATAAAATAAAATGACAGTAAAGAGTTTCTGGTTCCATCACCCAAATTTCAGATACATTATACGTATTATAATGGATAAAAGTTGATAGAATCCTAGAATATCTAGAAAGGTAGTACATTCAGTCAGATGGTCAACTGTTGGTCCTGTTAGACCACAGTTCAAAACATCATTCAATACATGAAGAAATGATGGCTCTGAGAGAAGGAATAATAATGCCAAGGATCACACAAATAAGTGTCTAAGATTAGACCCCCAGACTACAAAAAGTGTGTGTATACATCAGGATATGTGTTAACCTAAATAACCCAACAGGATACATAAGATGTGCATGGCATTTTGAAGCAGAGAATGTAACGTGTGCTAAGATACTGACAGGAATTTTCAGAACCTTGGAGTGGTGTCCTGAGTCATTTGAGAAAACCTTCTCAGTTTTCAGAAATCTTCTATAGTAGCAGACTGCCAAAGAGTCTTAAAATCAGAAAATGTTAGTAAATTAAGGTAAATGAAAAAAGGGTCAACATCGGAAGAAATAAATAAATTGATTAATTAATTAATTTGTTTGTTTTTTAAAATATGGGGGGAAGAATCTTGAAGGATCTTTGTAATAGGAAAATATCTTCCAGGTGAATCAATCCTGCCACAAACATTACTGAGTGATAGAAAGCTACCCTTTTCATAAAAGGTGCTACAAGGAGCAGAATTCTGCAAAGTTCTACCAAATATCTGGTCTGCTAAAGTTATCTCTTTGGTGAGAGCACCAAACTGTTTTAGAGTATCAAGAATTCTAACCTCAAGAAAATATAGCTAAGAATAATGAAGGGATCTAGGCCAGGTTCTCTAGTTTCTTCAAATATTTCTAAGCTTCAATCTCTGGTCATAAAAATGTGCTTATTCATCACTTTCTTAAAATTATGGAAACTGATTATCAGAAAAGGTTTTAGTAGTTGTCAAGTCCAATCTTACCCTGTCCAAGTAACCATCCTCTTAAATATTTCAGCCCCAGGAAGCCCATTTCCTTTCAACACAGCACCCCCTGTAAATAAATGTAAAGTAAGGGGGATCCCTGGGTGACTCAGTGGTTGAGCGCCTGCCTTCGGCCCAGGGCATGATTCTGGAGTCCCAGGATCAAGTCCCACGTCGGGCTCCCTGCATGGAGCCTGCTTCTCCCTCTGCCTGTGTCTCTACCTCTGTGTGTGTGTGTGTGTGTGTCTCATGAATAAATAAATAAAATCTTTAAAAATAATAGGAAGAAAAGAAAGAAGAAAGAAAGAAAGAAAGAAAGAAAGAAAGAAAAAGAAAGAAAGAAAGAAAGAAAGAAAGAAAGAAAGAAAGAAAGAAAGAAAGAAAGAAAAGTAAGATGGTCTTCAGAAGGACAAAACCTGTCAATTCATAGACATTATCCACTGATCCTACTTCCAGCCTTGGGTACATTGTCGGTGGTGGTTGGGGGGGGGGGCGGGGGGGGTTGCATAAAAAATGGCCCTCTGAAATCTGTTCAATACACCCTATAGATGATTATCCATGTGGCTTATCATATAAGCTAGGCACAAGTAAAGGTACTCTCCATTATATGAGCTGACCTTTTTTTTTAAAAAAAAAAAAAAAAGATTTTATTTATTTACTTGAGAGACACAGAGAGAGAAAGAGAGCATGCACTAGTGGGATGAGGGGTAGAGGTATAAGCAGACTCCCGCTGAGCAGGGAGCTTGATGCAGGACTCAATCCTGGAACTCCAGGATCATGACCTGAGCCAAAGGCAGACACTTAACTGACTGAGCCACCCAGATGCCCCATATGGACTGATCTTGTGACCCTTTCTGACTATAGGTGACATACCTGACTTTGCAACTTCATAAAATATTAGGAAGGATAAACCTCAAAATTCAAATACTGACTATATACTGTAGAATTACAATGTCACTTATTTTCCTTTTTAAGTATTTCTATATTTTCCAATTTCTCTACTGTGAAGAGTAGTCAATGTTTATAATCATTTTAATAATATTTTATAATAAGATACATGTTTTTAATCTAATTTTCACATCTAAATAATGAAACAAATATTTGCTAGGAAAAAATGAGTTGCATTTGCAATGTTTTATTGATTCAGTTTATAGTTTCCTTAAGGTTACAAAATGAAAGGGTTTTGTTGTTGTTGTTGTTAAGGAAAAAAGTATATTACCAAATACAAAGTCTACATAAGTCCTCAAGTTTGTATCTGATTTTCCTGAGAACCAAAGCAAGCTGGGAAATGTGAAAGTTGCCCAGTTTCCATTATCTAAAAAAGAAAGAATACCAGTTCTACACTGAATAGAAATATTTTACTAGCAGTAAACAAGAAACTAAGCTGTTATAATGCTAAAACTTAAATAGAAAGCACTGAATTATATTAATGGACATCATCAATAGTTAAAGCATGCATTTTAAATGTGCACCTACACATACACACACATGTGTAGGTGCACATAATGTGTAGGTGCACATACACACATCTTCAACCAAAGCCCAAGACTAAGTAAAGAGACATTAAAATGTCTTAAAGCAAAACAACTGATTTAACCCCAACATTTCACTCTGATGCAATTTATTAAAATCAGTCCCTGAGTTATTTTTTTTTTTCTAATCCCCCAAATTCAAAGTTAAATGAAAACCCCAGTAACCCAAACCACTTGTTTGGCAAGTAGATATGTTATAGTTGACCACAGACACATTAGATTGCAGGCAAGTGGGTTTTGAAAATGCTGAGATAATGTAAGTCCTCAAATCAGAAGTACTACTTTAATATCATAAACCATCCACATCATTATCAGAGACCACAGAAGAACTGGGTAACTTATTGGAAAAGTGAAAATGGCTGAGTCAGAAATTTCCATCTGACAGAGCAAAAGATTGAGAGTGAGAGGAACAGTGAAAAAGTGGCAGGAGGGAAGACAGTAGGGTGGAAACAGAGCAATATTTACCCATCCCGGTAGAACTGTCAGGTAAAACATTCCATAAAGAAATATCTGACTCAGAATGCCTGTGTGGCTCAGCGGTTGAGCTTCTGCCTTTGGCTCAGGGCATGATCCGGGAGTCCCAGGATCCAGTCTTGCATTGGGCTCCATGTGAGGAGAAAGCAGGAGGAGCCTGCTTCTCCCTCTGCCTATGTCTCTGCCTCTCTGTGTGTGTCTCAAGAAGAAATAAATAAAATCTTTAAAAAAAGAAAGAAAAATATGATTCAAGTTATCATAAAGGATAAAAAATACCCACAAACACAACCTCACAAGCTTCCTGTGTTTGCAGGCATCAACTTTATGGATCAGTACTCTGAAGCCAACCTTTTCTGTGTTGACAAGTAACCAAAAAACTACTCAAGAAAAGTTAAAACTCAGATCTTATCTATTTTCAGAAAATGCAGATCTAGATGCTAAATCTTCCTCTCTTCTCAAGAAGCATCGCATAATCTCAAAATGAGGCTCAACCTGCAGGTCACTTAGTCTACACTCCCAAAAATTGGTGCTTAGGTTCTGTCCTTGCATTCCCACCAAGTGATCACGAGTGAAGCTCCCTTCAAAACTCTGTATGACGTACCTTTATATCATCCAATGTTGGAATAGATGTTAGAAAAGATTTCCTTAAACTAGACCAAATCTGTATGGTCTATCCATCACTATTCTATCCATTCAGGTCACAAGTTTTCCCCCATACTATATATGGGAACCACTACTCATATATAGATATTTCTTCAAATTAACTAAAATTAAATTTTAAAAATTCAGTTCCTCAGTCTCACTAGCCACATTTTCAGCGCTAAATAACTATATGGGGCTGATGACTACCATTTTGGACAGCGTGAAATACAGAACATTTCCATCATCACAGAAGCTCTATTGGACAGCACTGCTCTAAACAATAATCACAGTGAGATAGATAGGTTACCGCTAACTTAAACTAGACCACTCAGTAGCATTTAAAGCCATTTTAACTGTCTGTGTCTATGTGTATGCAAACACACACATGGGCATATGCACTTATATTTTAACCGACAGATGTAGCTCACTTTACCAGTACAGGCAACCAAAGGTTTTGAATATATTACTGGTCTTGTGTTAGCCACTGATTTATCTTCAAAATTCCTGTATTTCTCCTGTTTCTTTTTCTTTAGCTATAAAGTGATGGTAGTTTTGCTAACTTCAGCAGTGTGAAAAAAGAAAAAGTTATTCCACATTTATCAAGCAACTACTGTGCAGATATAGTCACTGAAACAAAGTGAGTAAATACCCACTTAGAAAGGAAATCGAACTGATTTCAATACAGTTAAAGGAATTCAATTCTGGGAAATACATCTGCTACTGAATAAAACCACCAGATGGCTAACACTTACTGACCAAACACTTACTGAAGAATTCTGCATTCTGATTAACAAATCTACATCTGTGAATTTCAGTTGATCCCGAAAATCAAACTGGTCAAATGTAGAGATTTTCCTCAGTTTACTGTCTTTGGTGCACTCCCTAAAGAACAATTACATTTTACATGGGTGCTCCATTTCAGAACTCAGAAATATGTGAATTTACACAGCAGGTAAATAAGTAATTACTTTTAATATCATAAAAATTATTTAAAATAAATCATTCCTTCTTTTAGATGATTCAGTTTATTTTTAAATGAATTTAAAATTTCCTAACTGAATATAAAAAGATAAATATCAAAATTACACTCAGAGGGGTACCTCGGTGGCTTAGCCAGTTAAGCTTTGCATTCTTGGTTTTGGCTCAGATCATGATCTCATCAGGGTCCAGGGATCTAGCAGCCAGCACATTGGGTTCTGTGCTCAGCACAGAGTCTGCTTGCTGTCCCTCCCCCTCTGCTCCTCTCACCCCCCAAATAAAATCTTTAAAAATAGTTACACTTAGAAAACAATGAAACTCTTTACACAGTGTTTTCTGCAATACATTACATAGAGCACTTGTGTTCAGTAAATACTCACTGCTGTAAGGATGCAGTATAATGTAACCAAGTATTCTTATCCTGATTACAGTCCTGGGTCTAACACTCCCTAAATGAATAATCTTGAACAAATTAATATAGCTTACGTTTACTCACCCAAAATAGGAGTGATAACAACCACTATAAGGACTTGAGCACTGCAGGAAATCTGTACACTTCTTTTTAAAAGGTATTCACAAATTATTCTGATGGAGATAACTTTCTATGTAGAAAACAAAAGATCCTTGATTACCACAAGCAGTCCTCAAAATACCCCAAATACTTAAATATCCTTAGATAAGCAGTAGCAGACAGAACAATTTTCCACAAAGAATATCCAGACTGTAAGAATTTATTGCTTTTATATTGCATGTATCCCTAAAGAAACTCCGATCTTCTGTTGTTCCACTATTTGAATGACACTTTTCCTGGCACTTAAACAAGCCCTCAAAAGGTTTGGCAGCCCTCAAATGGTTTTGGTTTCTCTGTTTGCCTTAGCCTAGAAAGAAAAGCCACCCATCTCCTTAAACCCCTGTAGGATAAACCCAGTCATGCCCATTAAAACCCAAAAGATCACATCCAACCCAACTTAAGTACAAGTTTACACCAGGGAAAGAAAACCATTTTGGTTTATTGGCTTCATATGACAAGAGAGTTTCCTTAAGTACTAGCTACGGCAAATTCTATTTACCCTGAGTCAGATATTTCCACTTTCAACGTCTCTCCTGCAAGGAGATACTTTAGCTAGCACTTTCTTTCCTATCAGGATTAGTAAACACAATTATTTTTTATTTTTTTATAATAAATTTTTTTTATTGGTGTTCCATTTGCCAACTTACAGGATAACACCCAGTGCTCATCTCGTCAAGTGCCCCCCTCAGTGCCTGTCACCAATTTCAAAAAAGTAAGGGGTGCCTGGGTAGCTCAGTTGGTTAACCGTCTGACTTCTGATTTCAGCTCAGGTCATGATCTAGATGGTAAGATCAAGCCCTGAGTTGAGCTCTACTCAGCATGGAGACTGCTTAAGATTTTCTCCTTCCTTTCCACCACCCCTTGTTCGTTTCCCAGAGTTAGGAGTCTCTCATGTTCTGTCTCCCTTTCTGATATTTCCCACTCATTTTTTTAAAGGGGGGGTGGGGGAGACTGGGTGACGGGCACTGAGGGGGGCACTTGATGGGATGAGCACTCGGTGTTATGTTATATGTTGGCAAATTGAACTCCAATAAAAAAAAATAAAAATAAAAATAAAAATAAAAAAATAAAAAGATTTTCTCCTCCCTCTGCTCTTCCCTTCTCTGTCTCTCAAATATATATATATATATATTTTTTTTAAATCAAGAGTAATATTCACCCCCCCAAATTTTGTTTCAAATAGCATCCATAGAATAAATAGGCATTGTAAAAAGATTCTCTTAAATCCTGCTCCCCCCCCCCAAATTTTGTTTCAAATAGCATCCATAGAATAAATAGGCATTGTAAAAAGATTCTCTTAGAATCCTGCTCCTATAAAGCAAATTGTACTACTCAACAGTTCCACTCTGGTAACTATTTTTCAGAACTCTACACACAATTCCAGTAATCTTAGATCATATAGATTTAAAAGTATGAAAAAAAAACAAATGAGTAAATTTGGAGATCTTTTGAAATTTTACTCTGATATGCTGCCATATGCTCAATAATTGGTCATGTTTACTGACTAGAAATGTGTTTTTCTACAAGATATCTTGAGATCATGGGTACCTTTCTTAGAATCTAGGGGAATGCCTTTCCAGAAGATCAGGAGATTAAGCTTTCTAATTATAATACAAGTAGGCTTACATTTAAATCAGATTTCCTGGAAATTACCATCTATATAGAAGGAAGCAACCCAACAGTAAACTGAAAGAAGCTAGCTTATATTTCAAAGCACACCTAGAAAATCCCTATGCTGATAAACAGGGAGTTGAGCCAAGAATTTAAAAAGGGATTCTTTCAACCACTTTGGCTCTCTCTATGCAGTTCATCAGAGGGTATTTTATTTTTTAAAGATTTACTTATTTTAGAGAGAGCATGCGTGCATGAGCAGGAGGGGCAGAAGGAGAGAGAGGAAGAATCTCAAGCTGACTCCATACTGAGTGCAGAGCCTGATGCAGGGCTTGATCTCAAAACCCTGAGAGCACAACATGAGCTGCAACCAAGAATCCAATGTTAACCTATTGTGCCACGCAGGTGCCCCTATTTTTTTTTTTTTTCATTTTTGAGAAAAAAAATGTACTCACCTTAGTGGTACTTAAGTTAGATGTAAACTTTTGAAAGTTCCCTATTCCTAAAGAAAGCTGGAAATGAAGCAGCTACTGCTATTGGAAGAAAGAAGCAAAACCTGAAGCATAGAGGTAAATTCCAATAACGAGAAAGCTGAGACCTCTTCAATAAAGCAAAAATAAAGATTATATAAAGTGGCAGCATTATTCTGTCTTGGATTTTTCCTGCTGTGTAAAGAGTATTTCAGAGGGGGAAAAAAAACAAACAAACTTTGGAGCTATACAGACCAGGATTCAAATATGGCTTACTTAATGGCTTTAAGACCTGTACAAGTTATTTAATCTTTTTGAGGTTCAGGTTCCTCCTCTGTAAAATGAGAATAAATGTCTTGAGAACTATATTAGACAAGTGAAGGGCCAACGAATACATCTGTCACTCAATAAAAGGAAATTCAATAAATGGAACCTATTATTATTGGCAGCATCAGAATTAAGGAATTCTTAAGTCCTACACTTATGTCCCATTAAGTATTTCTTCCAATCAAGTCCCTCAACTAAGTTACTCACTAACACAGATCTTGGCACTTGTCTAGTATAGAATCTGTAATAGAATATGCAATCACTGCTTCCTCTTATGAATGTTTAGAAATATATCCTGGCAAAAAATTAAACTGTAATCGCACCTTACTACATTTCTATAGCTCTTGCTAACCTTTGTCCAACTGAAGGAGAATGTTTCCTTTACATATCGTGGGCCTGAGTCAAAAGAAAATCAGTGTGTCTAAAATGTTTAATAAGCTCCATCACTTCAAACTTTCTTTTTCAAGTGAATGTCCAGAGTTAGAAAGCAGAATAATAACCTCCATCACTTCAAACTTTTTCTATTGAATGTCCAATGTTAGAAAAGTAGAATTACATGAGAAAGTCATGTAATAGCTTAATCAACATCAAGAATGATGAGGGTAGGGGATCGCTGGGTGGCTCAGCGATTTAGCGCCTGCCTTTGGCCCAGGGCGCGATCCTGGAGTCCCAGGATCGAGTTCCACATTGGGCTCCCGGCATTGAGCCTGCTTCTCCCTCCTCCTGTGTCTCTGCCTCTCTCTCTCTCTCTCTCTCTCTCTCTCCGTATCATAAATTAAATAAATAAATAAATAGATAAATAAATAAATAAATCTTTAAAAAAAAAAAAAGAATGATGAGGGTAGACTGCTGAGCAGAAGTATAACCAGTCAAAAACACACTAACAAGTAGATTAAAAACAGTGCATGTTTAAAACTAGATGTCTTTTCCTCATTTCTATTTTTGAGTTGCTCTAGTGAAAGCTTTCTCCCAAACCCACATGTCATTTTGGTGTCTTTACTATTAGAAATGTGGATATTTCTTGCCCAATGTATAGAAATACAGCTTTATTGTAGCATATAAGGAACACACAAGCTAAAGTACAAGAGCCCTGTTCTTCAATTCCAGACACCTGACAGAGTTTTAGTTCTGGTTCTGTCAACAGTTCACCAAGTGACCTCTGACAAGTCACTTTCCAAATCAGAACCTCACTGTCCTGAGCTGTAAAGAATCAGTCCAAATTAAGAATTCATCCATCTCTGGGGCACTTGGCTGGCTCAAGTCACTTAAGCATTTGCCTTCAGTTTAGGTCATGATCCCAGGGTGCTAGGATAGAAACCCGCATCAATCTCCACATCGGGCTCCCTGCTCAGTTGCTTCTCCCTCTGCCCCCGCCCCCATCACACTGGTGTTCACTCTTTGTAATAAATAAAATCTTAAAAAATAAAAAAAAATAAATCATCCAAATTAGACATAGGGTTGCATGAAAGGTAGTTGATTCAGAGTAAGTGTTAAACATTTCTCTTGGACACAATATATAAAATGTGATCATCACAGCCTGTATAAAAGACTACTCTATAGAATGACTGTTAGGCTTTCTCCTTCACCAAATACCGCTTTCTTCATTGTTTCTGATGATTTAACTATTCCCACCATACAAAATGGCAAACATTTGCTTTTATTAATCTGTATAGTAGCTTTAATCATCAATAAATCCTAAAATAACCTTTCATTCAACTGCTGCCTTATAAAAAAGTGATCTTTTCCTGTTTCAACTAGCAATTCTCACAGAGCCTTCAATACTAGGGCAAAATGAGACCATGTTATCAGTCACTTATTGTCCAATGAATATAAATGTGAACTGTGTCACTAACTAAAGGGCTTTATATGGGGCCAGATGATCACAGTATAGCCTGGGAAATTCAGAAGGCTTCTGAAAGATCACCAAATGTTTTAAGTTCAAGTAGAATGGATTCTTAATATGCCTTGGATTTTTCTCTGCAATGCTATAGAAAGTAGCTTCAGTACATTCTATAGTATGCTTGGTTATCATGTAATTCCCCTGCAGAGGAAGTGAAAGAAAATCAGGGGCCGCCTGCATCTGTGAATAGGAAGACAAGTTGTCCAAATCTTTTCTGCTCTACAAGATTTACTCGCTTTACTGTTTTTTAAGGAGTCAAAATTATTTTGGCAATTTTTTAAAAATTGAAATAGCTATCTATGAGTATAAATTTATTTTTTACAGCACTGCTTTTAAAGTAGTGTTAACTCCTAATATATCATATGAAGCTGAAAGAAACTAAACAGTGTGGCCTTAGAAAACTATTCCAAAATAAGTACAACTGGACATATCCAGGCCCAAAGCAAAATCTGTTGAGCTCTTACCCATGCTTTCCCACCTTTTGACCTTAAACCACTCCAAGTTCGCAATCTGTACATCGTCCCTCTAGTCTCCAACCAGAAAGTTTCAGATTCTCCACAACTATCTCTTCTTACAATCAAGAACTTTAAAAATACATGTTATTTTTGATATGTTTAGTTAAAGCTTTGTAAGAACCTTACTCCTTTTATGCCAAAATAAATTTAAAGGAGAAAACAGTAAATTTAAAAATTCCGGGAGAAGTCAAAAAGTCAAAGTATTACAGGGCAACTTAAACAGTAATGTCATCAGGAGCTTGATTGGATACCACGACATTTTATAGAAAGTTTTCATATCCATTTCTCCAGTTAGCTGTCATCAGAAGACCATGTAAATATCATTTTCAATAAACAGATAAGGAAACTAAAGCTTAGAAATACTGAGTGTTATCTCTGAGATCTTACACCTAATAGGTGGTAAATAAAGAGATGTGAAACCAGGTCTTACAAGTCTAGGTTTGGGGTATTTCCCTTTAGAAAGAAATCAGTCCACTGAAGTTAAGTTTTATACTACTAGTCTGATTGCAATTGGGATGAATTATTTAATGTACCAGTAAACTACAGCAAAGACTGCAAAATAATTCTAAGAAAATCTCAATTACTAAAAAAATGCATAGTAGAGGTATATAGAGTAAAAATGTAGCCTCCTGTAGTATTTAAAATAAAAAAATGATAGATATATTACATATTGTCAAGTAAACGAGAATCAGAGATGTCTCCATGTCTTATCTCCCTTCAACTGGCACAAATCTTTTCAACACCTGTTCCCCACATTTTGGGGAGAATACATGGAAAGAACCCATAAATAGGGAACAGAAAACTAAATAAAAATAAAATTTTGATAAAACCCAATATGAATAGCTGAAT
The DNA here is from genome assembly GCF_018345385.1 of Vulpes lagopus. Lineage (NCBI taxonomy): Eukaryota > Metazoa > Chordata > Mammalia > Carnivora > Canidae > Vulpes > Vulpes lagopus. The sequence continues at coordinate 18,947,543 of NC_054840.1, forward strand.
GACACCCTAATGATTTCTATTCTATAACCTACAAAGCAGTTTTCATGTTTTACATAGTAATCAATTATGAAACAGAAAACAAATTTAGAACCTCAAGACAATCTGTGACAGACAGGTATCCTTCAGGTTTTAAGTGCCAATGAAAATTTCACATATCCAGAAGAGGCTTTGTAACACAAGGATTTCACTCAGTCACCACATCCAACTGCTCATGGTATTTCAGCAATGTCTCCTTTAGTTGTGTGATTACCAGTATCCATTTACTCTGGTGAAATAATTAGAATCACCCTTTTTACTCACAAAGGATCTGGGTTTGGCCTATAAATTCCTTGGTGACCCCATCTTTAAGCCTAGTGATTATCCTAGTACAGGGAGCTTGAGAGTCACTGAAACCAAGTTCCTAGACCTCAGGGATGTTAAAAGCACAGTAAACTGGCATCTATCCATAGCTCCCTAACTATTCTCTAAACCTCCTGTCTCTCCCCTCTAAAATACACACTTAGCCAAAATGACCTTTTGAGGATCGGCTCTGTGAAGCTCTAACGGGGTAACTACAGAAAGAAAAAGAAATGTTCTGTGGGTCCACTAAAGCCCAATTTGAAATAAGGTCTGACCATGGAAACCTGGAAAAACAAGAGAAGCAGACATGTCAAGTTAAAATCCTGCCATCACTGATAGCATAAGGGGACCTTTGTAGGCAAAGCTAAAAAGTGATGTGGTAAATACAGACATTGAGAATGAACAGTTCTTTCCAAATAGCTCTTGGCCCAGATGTCAGACCAAGCTCAAGAAGTACAGATGGGGGAACAAAGATCTTAATCAAGTCTCTTCTTTCTCCTTATTTATTTATTTATTTATTTATTTATTTATTTATTTTCTCCTTTTCTACTTCAGGTTTCCCATCTAGACAAAAGGACTTTTGGACAGTATTTGTCAACCCTAACATTTTATATTTTACACATCTTCATAACACCAAAGAAAAAAACCTAACATTTTAAAGCATTTGACAGAATGTTACCCCCAACTTATGTAATTAATGTAATAAAGTAAATCATGGACTCCTCCATACAGTCAATTTAAAAAAAAAAAAAAAAACAGAATCCAAAACAAATGTTGTTGATGGGGAGGTAACAAAGAGGAAAAGACATCCCTATAAGGCACTCACACTTTTCTACGTGCAGTTAAAAGTTCTGGAGTAAAGTTAATGGAAAGTGACTCAACCTTTATGACTCATTAGAAAAATAAAAGCCAAAAAAAGTCCAGTGGAGACTCCCCTGGTATTTGGTCATTGAGGAGCTGTATCAAGACTGGAAATGCTCATTACACACTAAACCTTCAAAGCTGAGGGGTAACTCAACCTAGGTACTTCTGATAGAAGTTTCCAAGAAGACAAAGTAACATTTCCTTCATGCAAATGTCAGTAACACATTTGAAGGAATAATTAGCAATAAACTAAAAATCGTAAGTAAACTTTTTCAAAAAGTTCAATCTGTTTACTCATGCACTCCACTCATGAAAGGCCACAGACCCTCACTCAGAGCTGGCATATGACATGCTCTTATTTTATATAAGGCTTCTATCTAGATAATCAATTTTGAAGTACCTAGAAATACATACGGAGTGTAAATTTTTTCTTCCTAAAAAAAAAAATCAGGATATAAGTATATAATTTTAAAAGTCACTACAAATAGAAAATACACTACCACAAGAGTTCAATCAGCAATAGTCCCCAACAACACCAACCTATTAAAGTTGTAACTGATGCTCATGGTGATAACTGAAGTATTCAGGATTGAGTCCCACATCAGACTCCTTGTATGGAGCCTGCTTCTCCCTCTGCCTGTGTCTCTGCCACACTCTCTCTCTGTCTCTCATGAATAAATAAATAAATAAATTATTTTTAAAAAAGGAAAAAAATCAAATAAGGAAGTTTCTTTAAAGTTTCATCAAAAATGGTCAAAAAAACCCCACTATTTGTTCCATAAAGTACCAGATAATAAAAATTTTAAGCTTTGCTGGCATATGGTCCCTTCCACAATTACTCATCTCAGCCTTTGTAGCATGAAAGCAGCCACAGACAATATGTAAACAATGAGCATGTTTTGTTCCCATAAAACGTTACTTATAGAAATATGAATTTCATATGTCACTAATCTTTCTGCCTCTTTTTTTTTTCAATTACTAAAAAAATATAAAACCTAGTCTCAGCTCACCTGCTGAATGAAAACAAGTGGTAGGTGGGCTGCATTGGCCTATGATCCATAGTGTATAGACCCCTATCTTAGTGGAACCGTCAATTACTAGAGGGGAGAAAATGCTGCTTATTCTTGAACATTGATAGAGAACACTGCAAAAACTTGAGAAATTAGAATAGAGAGGATTCCTGCACTAGGGTGACCACAGTATATTGCAAATGTCCATTGTGTAAGTCCAAGTGTATAATCTGGGTATAAAAACTACAGACTCCTGGGACCATATCAAAGAGATTCAACTGGTATCTAGTACGGCTAGGAATGTGTTTATAGTAAAACACCCAAGATAAACAATCTAATGCTGTACCAAGGTTTAAAATCCACTAACACTTGCAAAATATTTATCTGACGTAAGACTTGACTCCACAATATATAAAGAACTCTCAGAATTCAATAAAAAGAAAATAGTCTAATTTTTAAAAAGGGAAGGCAAAAGCTTAGAACACATATTTCAACAAATACATAAGAATGGCAAAAAAGCATAAGATAAGAGGCTTAACATCATTAGTCATTAGAGAAATGTAAACTAAAGCCACATATGTTATCATACACCTACTAAAATAGCTAAAAGGAAAAAATAAAACAAAAAACACCCTGACAATGCAAACTGTGGGCATGTATGCAGAGCAATTGGACCTCACATACACTGCTGGTGGGAATGCAAAATGGTATAACCACTTTGAAAACAGTTTGGCAGTTTCTTATAAAGCTAAACATACACTCACCATATGACCCAGCAATCCCACCATAGGTGCTTAACCAAAAGAAATGAAAACTTTTTTTCACCAAAAAAAAACCCTCTATATGCAAATGTCTAGAGTGACTTTATTTATAACCACGAAGTGAAAACAACCCAAATGTTCTTCAACAAGTGAATGGATAAGTAAACTGTGGTTCAGCCAAACACTGGAACTCAGAAATAAAAAGAAAGAGAATTACTAATATATACAACATAATATCAGTTACATTATGCTAAGTGAGAGAAGCTAAACTCAAAAAACTATTTTACTGTATGATCCAAAGACAGGGCATTTTTCCAAAGGAAAAAACTATAGTGGCCAAAAACGAATCAATGGCTAGCTAGCGGGAGACAGGGAAAGAGTAGAGAAGTTTGGTGGTTATATAACTGTTCTGATCTGGACTGTTGCAATAATTACAAGACTATACATTTGTCAAAAACTTAGAACTGTAAATTAAGGATGAAATTTCACTGTACATAAATTATACCTCAATGAGTTTGACTAAAAAGAAAAAATACTAATATATAAACAAAACGGATTACAACTGGTTCTGGTTTATGAGAAACTTCTTAATGTTGTTATGTCAATGTATGATTACCAACTATCATATGCATATGTACATACTTTATGTGGGGTTTTTCTTGTAAAATAAATGATGGCAAAATAAATGACTGTGTTTGCACACACGTTGGTCATGACTTCTAATGGTAATCTCTGAGAACTCTTTTGCACTGGTTTCTAAATTCAAACATCTGGGAATAAATAATCCCCAAGGTCCTTCTGAATATACAAACCAATTATCCTTTATAGGTCTTATTCAAGATCTAGGATATCCTAGTTTTACATTTTGAAGTACAGGACACCTTTAAGTGGGTCATCAGTTAAAAATATTAATTCAATAGATCTTCCACTAGCTACTTCTGAAACCGCAAATATAGCTATTATAGGTTTGTTTTTCCCCATGCTTCAGAGTGGTTCATTTTAAAAATATGCTCCTGCACTTAAGAAAACTAGGATTTCAAGCATAGTTTACTAAAGCTTTGTGGTATCTATAAATGCTTTCTTTATAAGAGTATCACATAGCTTTTTGTCATTGATGCAAATTCACTCATCTCAATAACAACTCTTACCCCCTGACAAGGACAATGGAAAAACCATGGCCTGTAGCTTTCTTTGACTTTATCCCTCTATACGTTTAAAGGGTCCAAGCCTTTAAACATTGGCCCCATCAGTCAGGCTGACTATAGCAGAAAAGGCATGCATTATTATTATCTTTTTTTTAGATATAACACTGATGCAGGAGTATACCCTCCTATAGTTCACTCAGTAATTCATTTGATGAATCAAAAATAAAACCTAAAAACAAAATCTTAGTTAAAAAGTTTAAAAAGCCTACATAAACTCATTAACATTCATATCAAACATTATCCCTAAAATAACTTTAAAACATCTGTGAAACTTTTATCCATTATTTCCATTCCACTGTTGTAAACATAAGGCAGTATTAAGGAAACACATTAGAAATTAATCTTATGTATCTACAGAATAATTTAAAAGAAAGGTGATGAGGGGAAGGGGGAAAAGGATGAGAAAGAGAGAAGGCAGGAGAGAAGGGAGAAAATGCGAGAGGAGGGGGAAGGTAAGTAAGGAGAGAATATCTGCAGCTTTAAGTGTTTCTAATTCTAGTCTCAATGTGCTAATTCCTAGCTACTCAACCTCAGCAGTTCCTGTAGCTCACTTCCCCATCCTGGCCCTCAGACTTTCATCTAGAAAATGAGGAGGTTGGCTTAGATTAGTGGTTTTTTTAATGCTTTCTACTCTGAGATCCTTTGATTAAGTATCAATTAACTTTATGGTTTCACACATGGAAGAAGTTGTCCTTTAGGTACCTGTTAGTTAAAACAAAACAAAACAAAAAAACTCAATGACTTAAAAAATGCTTTATTTAAAAAAAATCTTTATTTTACAAATGATAGCTATATCCATTTTTTTTAATTCACTCATTCAAGAAAGTATTGCATCCATAAACTGGAAGAGTTTTTCTTTCTCCTTCATGTGAGGGGCATTTTGGCTACAATATGAATTTAGACGGTTCTTTACAGCAACTCCTTGAACTCTACACAATTGCTTCTCCACCACAGTGAATATCACGTCCATGCACTACAGGGCATGTTTTATGATGGTACTACCCTTGCGCAACAGGTGGCACACAGTAGATAAACACTTTTTTAAAAAATATGTATCTAAGATTCCTTCCAACTTGCAAACTGTGAGATAAGTATATTAAACCTATTACTCAAATAAAAATCAAAACCACAAAAGAGCATTTATTATGAGTTTTCACTAAAATTTTATTCTTTTTTTTTTTTTTTTTTTTTTTAAATTTTTATTTATTTATGATAGTCACAGAGAGAGAGAGAGGCAGAGACACAGGCGGAGGGAGAAGCAGGCTCCATGCACCCGGAGCCCGACATGGGACTCGATCCCGGGTCTCCAGGATCGCGCCCTGGGCCAAAGGCAGGCGCCAAACCGCTGCGCCACCCAGGGACCCCCTAAAATTTTATTCTTAATAATGATTATCTCCAAGGACAGAAGGAAGAGCATAACAATTCCTTTATGTTTTTTCACTTGTTTATGTTATACTTACCTATATGGGATGATATCTATTTCTACGATGCACCAATGAGAAAATAAACATTAGGGGGATCCCTGGGTGGCTCAGCTGTTTAGAGCCTGCCTTTGGCCTAGGGCATGATCCTGGAGACCAGGGATTGAGTTCCACATCAGGCTCCCTGCATGGAGCCTGTTTGTGTCTCTGCCTTTCTCTCTCTCTCTCTGTCTCTGTGTGTCTCTTAGGAATAAATAAATAAAATCTTTTTAAAAAATTTAAAAAAAGAAAATAAACATTAAAAAATATTAAAAGTTCTTATATAAAAAAATAAAAAATATATGTATTTCTTTAAATAAATTTACTTTCTGGCATTGTGATCTGTGCTCCCCATGGTTAGAAGGCAATATCTCTGCCCCTTAAGAGCTTATACTCTGAGAAGGAATATAAAATATTATCTATAATATACAATAATAATAATAATAATAGTAATAAAATAATATACTTTGCCAGAGGTATGATTCCTAAACTAACAGGGAGCATTTAATAACACATTCATTCACTCACATATGCAAATATTTGCTGAATACTTTATGGCTGAAAGACCTGAAGCCAGATGAGGGTAAAGAAAGATAAATAAAATATAAATCTCCCAATTCAAGGAGATACAGCCATTGTCTCATTAAAAAAGAGTAACAAAAAAACCTGCAGTAGAATTCTGAAGCAAAGAGAAACTGTAGTTTGTCCTGGAGCCATGTACTATACATCCATACATCTCACCTTCACTGCCTTCCCATTACACACCTCGTATGCTCACGACATGCTTTCGATCTCTGGGAATACTTGCTTAACTTAATGCATCAGACCTAATTTTGTACTCTTCTCCTTAAAATTCTGGATTTGTGCCATTAACTTAATTTACCTCATTATGCTACTACGGTGTCCTGGATCTAAAATGAATCAGTCCTTTGAGACATATTTCTGGAAATGTATTAAGATGTACTTATCTTCCACAAGAAAAGAAAGAAAGAAAGAAAGAAAGAAAGAAGAAAGAAAGAAAGAAAGAAAGAAAGAAAGAAAGAAAGAAAGAAAGAAAAGAAAGAGAAAAAGAAAAGAAAAGAAAAGAAAAAAAGATTTTCTTTTAGAATAGCTAGTTGCTTTTACTTCAAGTAAAAAGTCACTAGGTGCATTTATTTCAGACACGTACATGAAACATAGATATAACCAACTTTGGAGATGGTGGAACTTTCCATATGAAGACTAGTACAAATACATAACAAAATGATTGCATTTCTTACTGTTGTAAAAGAAGAAAAAAGAAGGCTGGCCCTGGGAATTGACAGGAGGGTTTGTGTGTTGGGCTAAATGGCTAAAAGTGGAAAAATTCTAATTGCAAAGGAGTTGATAAAAGTTTAAAAGGGTATAGAAATGGCTTTGGTGGACAGGATAATATTAGCTCTTAGACCAACACTTTAAGTGTCAAAACTTTGTAAGATGGGAGAAGGGGCAAGACTATGATGATAAGTGATCAATTAAGAAGTGATATGGGAATCTGACTGGAGAGGGAAAAAAGGAAAGTAAGGAGTCTGGACTATTTTGTCAGAAAGAAAAATCGGCAAAGACATTACAATTGACCAAAAATCTAAATTTGTCAATTGAAGAAAAGCATTCATTCTAAGAGAAATATATTCCCAGCTCCAATCTAAACTAAGAAGCTTACAGAATACTGTTGGAACCTGAATACACCTTTGTCTAACATTCGAAAATTGCATGATGCCTTTGAGTCACACATCTACTGATCTAAAAAACACTGGGGATTATTTCAAATCTTGTTGGGTAGAAGCTCGAATGTTTCAGAAGAAATAAAGGACTATTCCTAAACATTGGCAAAGTATTTCCATTACAAAAAGTATGCCTGTGTCCCAAATACGTTTTTAAACCAGAAATAATGACGTGTGTGAACATTTAGCTAGACTTAATTCCTTTCACCTACATATCAACTCAAACGTGTCCTTTTGTCTCCTATTCTAAGAGATTTCCTAAGGTAACAATACTGCTGTAACTTTGGGTATTTTTTAAAGGTCTGGCCAAATTATGAATGTCTTTGACCACCCTAAAACTAAGTAAGCAAGCACTGGATTTTAACCTAGAAAAGAAAATTATATTAAAATATTCCCTGCTGTCAGCTGTTACCCATGACCTCTGTTGAGATGTTCACAACAGAGGTCACAGGCTCCCCAACCCCTCCCAAAGAAAAGGCAGCGGGAAGCCACAGACACTGACTGCATTATTCTTAATCTGTATTGGAATCTACCCCATGACCCGAAATCGTAATTCTATATAAATCCACCAAAATTTAGATCAAAAAGAGAAGTGGAAGAGACAGATTTTTAAAAACAGAGCTTAAAAATCTATCCCAGGGTATTAAGCAATTTACCACTAAACTTCCTTTACAAACTCTGTTGTAGTTTCAATATTAAGAACAGTCTCAAATGTGTATGTTTTACCCAAACAAGGGCATCAGCTTTCTTCTCTTTAAATTAGGGTTCAAAGACATTATTAGGGACTAACTAGGCCATAATTAAGAATTACATTAGAGAAAGATACATTTTATTAGACTTGAATACTTCCCAGATCAAAAGCTACACCACCATTAGGGCATTCTCAGCCCAATACATCATTTCCTTTGAGTATCTTGGAATCAGAAAAGTCAGCTGCTCACAAAGACAATAATCTGACCACCTTCAAAATCAATCAACATTTAATTCTAACTTAATAAAAAAAGCCACACCAAATTTTCGTACCACCTTACCATATCATGCAAACTGGACTGCCAAACACATGAGCAAAGTGAAAGCCAATTTGAATGTGTTAAAATTCCAGAGTCTAGCAATAGAAACATCTTGCATTTTTAGATGGAAAGTGTTTGTTGAACCCGTTGAGAAAGAATGTACTAGAATAAATCATTCCTGTTTTGGTTAGAAACCAGAAGACCTAAGAGTCATATAAATGCTAATACAGAAAGTGAGTTTCGAGTTTGTTCCAGGTCACTGACAGATACAAGGGGCTGGGTAAGATCACAGCACCACACGATTAATACTTTACCTGTTAAGGTTGTGTTTTAACTCCAGTGCTCATTCTACTCATCACCCACCCCCAAGGAAGCACTACACACTACACAGGGTCACTCTTTCTTTAGAGACGTTTGTCCATAGCACACAGACATTTGTCCATAACACTGTACCCAAAAGGCTAAGGGCAACCAGACAATCTCAGAGACTAGGTCTTTCCAAGTGTCTATCAGCTTTTCCTTTCACTCAGGCACCAGACCTGACACTGCTGTGAAAACGACATTTACATGTGAATGCCTGAGTCTTCACCAAAGCCTTGCTGGAAATTGAAAGGTTGAAAGATCTCAGGCCTAAACTCTAATTAATACCCTGCAGGAAAAATAGGACAAGCCTAGCCCCAAGAAAAATTCTACATAAAACCAGGGACTCTATCTTGTAGTGTTTGGAACTCTGGGAAAGAAAGCAGTCAAGCTTCCTTGGGATTTTGGCATCGGTCTGAACACCCACAAGACCATCAGAATTAAATCAAGTTGTCAATGAAACATGCAGTTGCAAGAAAGCAAAAATTCTTATTTTCAATTCCACATTCCCAAGACAAGACACCCGGGGCCAAGATGTTCAGTTGAAACAAATGGCATTCACAACAAAGACAACCTTTGCGAGCTTGGATAGCACTCTGGGATTTCCACACTTCCTGGGGCCAAAGTGGAGCCAAAGATAACTAAAGGTTAAGGTGATCTAACACCACCCAAAATTTCAACAAAAAAATGCTAAATCTTGGAGCAGCCGATCACAAGCAGGGGAGGGAAGTCAAAGGGCTACTTGCCAGTGGCTAAACCAGACCAGTACTCATCAACCACGATTTTCTAGGACATCTAAAGAGCCTTTAAAAATCAAGGTCACCAGTCAGTCCCCTGTCCCCCCTTACCACCCTGCTTTTTCTAAGAAAATGCTTGCAGCAGCTTCCCATCAGCCTGCCTGCGCTGGGCAGTGCCAAGATGAAACTTTTAAACCTTGAGGGAGGTGGGAAAGTCAGCCAGCCAGACGCTGGGCTAGGAAAAGTGGAGAGAAGGAGGGAAAGAGTCAAGTTTCAAAACAAAGGCTCCACAAGGAACTGAACGTCAACCCCTCCCCACTCCCTAGCCCTCACGCCAGCAGCTAGGCTGGGCCTGGATTTTTCAGGACACAAATAAGTCAGATGTGCCCAGCCCTCGAACGTTCACCGAGGCTTGGCCTGTCACTAGAACATTTGCACAACTATTTGCCCCGCGGGTGGTACTAGCCTGTCTCCCCCCACCTCCTGGCGAAGGGCAAGCTGGGCTCAGAACCCGGTGACTCGCCCAAGGTACCACAGTAGAGCCTCAAGTCAACCCCGTAACCGGCCAGGGCACCCGGGGCATCAGGGTCAGGGCACTCGAGGGGGCCGGGGAGCCAGGGTCAGGGCACCCAGGGGGGCTGGGGCGCCAGGGTCAGGGCACTCGAGGGGGCCGGGGAGCCAGGGCTAGAGCACCTGGGGGGGGGGCGGGGAGCCAGGGCCAGAGCACTCGAGGGGGCCGGGAAGCCAGGGCCAGAGCACCTGGGGGGGGGCGGGGAGCCAGGGTCAGAGCAGGGGGGGGGCAGGGAGTCAGGGTCAGGGCACTCGAGGGGAGCCAGGGTCAGGGCACCCAAGGGGGTAGGGAACCAGGGCGGGGGGAGAGGCAGGGTCAGGGCGCCCGAAGGGGCCAGTGAGCCAGGGTCAGGGCACCCAAGGGGGCCGGAGAACCAGGACCAGGGCACCCAAGGGGGCTGGGGAGCTGGGGTCAGGGCACCCAGGGAGCCAGAGCCAGGGCACCCGAGGGGACCAAAAGCCAGGGTCAGGGCACCCGGAGGGGCCAGAGAGGCAGGGTCAGGGGACGGGCGGGGTAGGGAGGCCCGGGAACCAGGGCCAGGGCACCCAGGGGGGCCGGGGAGCCGGGGTCAGGGCACGAGGGGGGGCCGGGGAGCCGGGGTCAGGGCATGGGGCGGCCAGATCCAGGGCACCGGGGGGGCCGGGGAACCGGGGTCAGGGCACCCGGGGGGGCGGGGAGCCAGGGTCAGGGCACGGGGGGGGGGGGGTGGGGGCGGAGGCCGGGGCTCCAGGGTCAGGGCACGGGGGGGGGGGAGCCGGGGAGCGGGGGTCAGGGCACGGGGTGGGGGGGGGCGGGGAGCGGGGGTCAGGGCACGGGGGGGGGCGGGGAGCCAGGGCCAGGGCACCCAGGGGGGCCGGGGAGCGGAGGTCAGGGCACGGGGGGGGGGGGAGGGGGGCGGGGAGCCAGGGTCAGGGCACGGGGTGGGAGGGGCGGGGAGCCAGGGTCAAGGCACGGGGGGGGGGGGGGCCGGGGAGCGGGGGTCAGGGCACGGGGGGCGGGCCGGGGAGCCAGGGCCAGGGCACCCAGGGGGGCCGGGGAGCGGAGGTCAGGGCACCCGGGGGGGCCGGGGAGCCAGGGTCAGGGCACGGGGGGGGGCGGGGAGCCAGGGTCAGGGCACCCAGGGGGGCCGGGGAGCCAGGGTCAGGGCACCGGGGGGCCGGGGAGCCAGGGCCAGGGCACCGGCGGGTGGGGCCCGCGCGAGGGCCTCGGGGGCCCAAAGGGCGACGGCCCCGGCCGGCCGGAGCCAGGCTGGGGAGGGGGGCGCCCCGCTCTTCGCCGCGGCCCCTACCTTCCTTGACTCCGGGCAGCTTGGACTGGTCGATGGTGACTTCAGCCATGTTGGGCCGGGGTCCCGGCGCCCCTCGCCCCTCGCCGCCCGCCGCCCGCCGCCGGCCCCGAGCGCGGCCCCGCAGCCCCCGCAGCCCCAGCAGCCGCGGCACCGCCAGCAGCAGCAGCAGCAGCAGCGCCCGACGCGGCGCAAAGTCCGTCCGGCAGCGCGCGCCGACCTGGGGGAGGAGCGGCCGCCGCGGAAGCGCTGGCGACAAAGGCGGCGGGAGGGCCGTCCGGGCGCCCGGGCAGGCGGCCCCGCTGAGCCCGCCGCAGCCACCTGCTCCCGCGCCCCCCGCCCCCCGCCCGGATCGATACCCGATCTGCGAGCCCGGAAGTGGAGCCGGGCGGTCCCGTACGGAGGGAGAGAGGAGACAGAAAGGCGGGCGCGCGGGCCGGGCGCGGGGGCGGGGCGGGGCGGGCCTGTAACCGCGCCTGCGAGCCCCGGGAGGGGGGGTGCGGGTCTGTAACCGCGCCTGTCAGCCGCGGGGGGCTGCGGGTCTGTAACCCGGCCTGCGACCAGCTGGGGGTGCGGGTCTATAACCGCGCCTGAAGCCCCGGGGGTCTGCGGGTCTGTAACCCGGCCTGCGAGCCCTGGGGAGGGGGAGTGCGGGTCTGTAACCGCGCCTGCGACCAGCTGGGGCCTGCGGGTCTGTAACCGGGCCTGCGAGCCTTGGGGGCTGCGGGTCTGTAACCGCGCCTGCGAGCCTTGGGGGCTGCGGGTCTGTAACCACACCTGCGAGCCCCAGGGGGCAGCGGGTCTGTAACCGCGCCTGCAGCCCACGGGGGGGCTGCGGGTCTGTAACCGCGCCTGCGACCAGCTGGGGCCTGCGGGTCTGTAACCGCGCCTGGGAGCCGCGGGGGGGCTGCGGGTCTGTAACCCGGCCTGAGAGCCCTGGGGAGGGGGGGTGCGGGTCTGTAACCGCGCCTGGGAGCCCCGGGGGTTGTGGGTCTGTAACCGCGCCTGCGAGCCTTGGGGGCTGCGGGTCTGTAACCGCGCCTGCGAGCCAGGGGAGCGCCGAGGTCCGCGCGGCGGCCGCCTCCCCCTTCTCCTTTGTGCGGAGGGACGCCCGGGGGCTGCGGCCGCGCTGAGCCCCCGCCCCGGGCCCCGCCGCCGTCTGGTCCGAGGGCTCCTGAAGGCCTCAACCAGGGCACGTGGGTCACCCAGAACAGAATCGGCCTCGCCGCCGGGGCTCTGGTTCCGGGGCTGGGATTTCCTGCTGCCTGGCTGTGTCTCAGGCATGCTTTGCCTCCGGGGATTAGAGGAAGGATAACATATGGACGTGGAAAACCTCTGATACAACCTACAGAGCTAGACAACAGCTGCTATGTGGGCCAGTTTACCGAGGAGAGCATTCGCCACCAGCTGGGGGGACTGAGTCATTCATTCATCAAAAACGCAGGACTGTCTACCAACTGTGGAATTAGGTACTAGGGGGTGATAAAACGTGTCTCAGACATTGTCTTACAGCACATCACATACTAGGCTATAATTGTGACATTTTCATCTCTCAAATATAGACATCCTGTCTGTATCTCCTGGCAACGCAATTCTCCCTCCTTTTGGGACACTGTCCTCAGCAGTGGGCTCCTCTCCGGAGCTCGTGCGATCATAGAACCTCCCTCCCACCACCACCACCACCACCACCTACGTGTGTTCATCCAAGGATGGGTGTGTGACTGAGATAGGTCAAGCAGAGTGCTCCCCCAAGATTATAGCTTAAAGAGGGGCAGGTACTTTCTGTTCCCTATGGGGAGGCTTTGCCCTCAGCAGTCGACAGTGAAACCAAACTCCCAACAGAGCAAAGGTAAGAGGAAGAGAGAAACAGGGCATGTTCTGATACCACAATAGCAAGCCGGGTCCCTGGAATAGCTGGGATGCTTGCAGCTCCTTGATTCTGGGATCTCCCTCCAACATCCTCTCAAATTCAAGCTGGTAATTTTACTCTCTTAAGGTTGTAAAAATGGATTTTCTTTCATTCATAACTCAGAGAATCTCAGCACAACAGGCCACAGGGAAGAGGTTTTATTTGGACTGGACATTAAAAAATAGATGTAGGTTAGCAAACATTTAGGAGAAGACTTTCTAGACTAGAAGGTGATGAACTATGGCTCACAGGCCAAATCCAGGCACTGGGTTTCGGGTTTTAATTAATAATTTTTATTTAGGGGGAGAGAGAGAGAAGGGTAGGAACAGGCAGGGGGAGAGGGAGAAAGAGAATCCCAAGCAGGCTCCCAGTGCATAGCCCAACACAGAGCTGGATCCCATACCCCCGAGATGATGATCTGAGCTAAAATCAAGTCAGGCCAACCGAGTGACCCAGGTGCCCCAGCCCACTAGATTTTAATGACTACATTTTATATGCTTAAATGGTTACATTTTAAGTGGTTGCATAAAAACAATGTAATATTTTCAATTTTGTCTTTCAGGTCCCAAATCTAAAATACTTACTATTGGACCCTTTTCAGAAAAAGTTTGTCAACTAGTACTAGGCAGAAAGAGCACTCAGTAAGCCAAATGGTTGAATAGGAAGGTGGCACTATTAGGAAGGTAGTGTTATGGTGATTTTTAAGTTCCTTGCCTTCTAACTTTTTTTAAAAATTATGGTCATAGAGAATATTTATAATAGATATTTTCAGTTTTCCTCTCCAAATCCACTGCCTCTGCTTCTCTCCATGCTCTGCCTGGGAGCTGACATTTATGAATGTATCACCGGAACCTCCTTGCCTTGTGATTCCTGTTGAGTTGGACCAATGGGAAGCATTATCAGAAGATCAAAAGAAGGAAGGAGAGAAATACCAGCCTGTGAATTACCCTCTTCTCACCTTTGTATTAGGCCAAAATTTTGGCCCTACACTGGCCTTCTAATTACAATGCCTGTTCAAAGACTCTTTTCCATGGCTATAGCTCTCTTGGGTCTCTAATAATAACTTTTCCTTCCAGTGCCCCTTCAGGTGTAGGGTTGTAAAGGCTTACCACTTTGCTTGGTCCTTGAACCATTCCCACACCTCTGTAATCGTCCTTCATTATATTCTTTTCAATTAAAGCATGTTGCATACTGCTTCTGTTTTCTGCCTAGACTGACTGATAGGATAAATAAGAAATGCCAAAAGGTCGCTGCTTTGTTTTCCTTAAAAACACCCATATTTCTGTCCTGGAGAAAAATGTATTCAAAGTCATGTCTATTTTTTAGGGCATCAGCTGCCTTCAACAGAAAAAGTAATGAAAAGTGACCAGAAGCCCCTTTCAGTTGCTGGACCAGATAACATGAAAATCCTCCCCAAAATCAGGCTATCCTTCCCTATCCCCACCCTTACTCTATATCTACCCCCCCAACCTGAGCAATTAGAGCTCAGAGTTATAGGATCAGCACTTTCCAGCACAGGACTGAAATGTCTAAATATCTTTTGATTATTTAAAAGAAAATGAATGTATAGTGAATTCCTATATCTAGTTTATGTATTTTAATGTCCTGAAATGTCAGTTTTGCAGTAAGAAGATTCAAAAGATACCTCCCAGAGGAGGTACAAATCCCCAATTTTAAGCAGATCTCAAACAAGCATTCCAGGGCTAAATCGCAACTCAAATGCCACAGGGAGAAATAAGGATTTATTTATAAGATACTATCAAACCACTAATTGAGTGGATTATTATAAATGAGAGTTATACGGCACATTTTCTACATGAAGAGGGTTAATTTGGGAATAACAAAACACGTGGATTGGAAGGGGGAGAGTATGACCATAAGAAGTCAAATCAGAAAACTAAAATATTCAAAAGACAGCCAAGTGGTACTAGATGGCGAACTCCATAAGGTCAGGGATTTTTCACCTGTTTTACTATCCCTAATACTTAGAACAATGCCTGGCACAAAAGGGGCACTCAATAAATGCTTGTTAAATAATGAATATAGCTATCCAATTATAAAAATCCCAAATTAAAAGAAGGCTAAAGGGAAAGCAATATGGTCAAATGAATAAGTCACACTGGACCTTGATAAGGCAAGGAAGGGGACCCACGATGTTACACATGCTCCTAGAAAGACCCCTTCCTTTTCTTGGCACCCAGTGCTTTCTAGAAACTTCACCACCACAGTCGACCTAAGAAAGAAGCCCCCCCCCCCAAATAGGCCATAATTAGAGCTAATTATGCAACTTCCACTAAGTAGACATTGTTAGTCTGCTGGGGCTGTCTTAACGAAATACCACAGCCAGAGTGTTTTAAACAAATTTATTTCTCACAGTTCTGGAGATTAGAAGTCCAAGAGCAAGGTTTTGGCACATTTAGTTTTTTCTGAGGCCTCTCTCCTTGGCTTGCAGATGGCCACCTTCTCACTAAAGCCTAGCTGTCACCTGGGAACATTGTTTTTCCAGCAGCCCTCAACAATTAATGGGTTTCTTCTCGAATGCTTTATACCCCATTGGGCTTGGAGGTGCTACGGTTGTATTCTTTTTTATCTTATTGCCTCTCCTAGAACATACTTACCCCTATTCTTAAATATATCTAGTGTCTCTGAAGCTCATATCCTCAGAATCCCTACATCTCCTGTGGTAGTTATTTACATACCCTTGGGTAACTTCTTGTTCCTTCAAGATGATAGCTTCTTTCTCATTGTGTCCATCATCTGTAACTTGGTGATTTCAATGTCTACATAGACAGTCCACCTCTCTTTACTTGGCTTCCTTATGCCCAGTGATTTTATTACCCCACCCCATCTCCACCAAAAAGTCCCAGGGTCATTAACTAGAATTTGGCATTACTAGAGAATGTGCTCCTTCATCAATCTTGAACACCTCATTCTCCACCTACCGTTTCTATCTCTGCAATTCACTCCTACTAATACCCCAACTCCAACAATTCTCCAACAGCAGCAGAACCGATCATCTCTTTGTCCTGCCACCTCGGCACTGATTCTCACTTCTCCCTATATCCCTACTTCTTTTTTAACTAGTCTATGGCCTATTTTGTAATCACTCCCTGCAAGATACTCTCACTTCCCTTACCTCTGTTTTCCTTTTCCCTACTTGCATGGCAATATCCCAGCCATGGCTAACTGACTATAAATTCTGCATATTGCCCAGACCAATTTATTTCCTATTCCATTAGACATTATTTGCACATCTTCTTCCTTTCTACCTATATAGTCCTTACATCTCTTTACTCTTAGTTCCTTAGACTATTAAGAAAATAAAAATTATTGAAAAGAGGACTTCCAACCTTACCCTCTCCAAATCTATCAGTCCACCTGTCTATTTCTCTATATAAGACTAACATCTTCATTGTGGACTGGATCCTTGGGTGATTTTCAAAAAAATTTATAAACAGAATGGCAGAAATACAAACATGGAAACAGAGCAAGTTGTGGATCTTCCCCCTGTTCCAGCTGTTACCCCTCTGTTTCTGGATGATGAGAAGACCTAGAGAGTTCCAAAGAAAAGAGATGTGGTGTCAGTGGGGGTAGGAGTAATAAGGGGGCTCAAGACAGCACTAAAACATAAGCCAGCCTGAAAGTGTTACTCTTTTAGCAACCATTATGTCTGTGGTTATTCACATCTGCTGAGTATCAGTGGTTTTTTTTTTTTTAATTTTTTTATTTGAGTTCAACTTGCCAACATTTAGCATAACACCCAGTGCTCATCCCACTAAGTGCCCCCCTCAGTGCCCATCACCAAGTCACCCCAATCCCCCACCCACCTCCCTTTCCACTACCCCTTGTTCGTTTCCCAGAGTTAGGTGTCTCTCATGTTTTGTCACCCTCACTGATATTTTCACTCATTTTCTCTCCTTTCCCTTTATTCCCTTTCACTAATTTTTATATTCCCCAAATGAATGAAACTATATAATGTTTGTCCTTCTCTGATTGACTCATTTCACTCAGCATAATACCCTCCAGGTCCTCCACGTCGAAGCAAATGGTGGGTATTTGTCTTTTCTAATGGCTGAGTAATATTCCATTGTATACATAGACCACAGCTTCTTTATCCATTCATCTTTCGATGGACACCGAGGCTCCTTCCACAGTTTGGCTATTGTGGACATTGCTGCTAGAAACATCGGGGTGCAGGTGTCCCGGCGTTTCATTGCATCTGTATCTTTGGGGTAAATCCCCAACAATGCAATTGCTGGGTCGTAGGGCAGGTCTATTTTTAACTCTTTGAGGAACCTCCACACAGTTTTCCAGAGTGGCTGTACCAGTTCACATTCCCACCAAGAGTGCAAGAGGATTCCCTTTCTCCACATCCTCCCCAACATTTGTTGTTTCCTGTCTTGTTAATTTTCCCCATTCTCACTGGTGTGAGGTGGTATCTCATTGTGGTTTTGATTTATATTTCCCTGATGGTAAGTGATGCAGAGCATTTTCTCATGTGTTTCTTGGCCATGTCTATGTCTTCCTCTGTGAGATTTCTGTTCATGTCTTTTGCCCCTTTCATGATTGGATTGTTTGATTCCTTGCTGTTGAGTTTAATAAGTTCTTTTTTTAAAGATTTATTTATTTATTTATGATAGACAGAGAGAGAGAGATAGAGAGGCAGAGACACAGGCGGAGGGAGAAGCAGGCTCCATGCTGGGAGCCCAATGCAGGACTTGATCCCGGGACTCCAGGATCACACCCTGGGCCAAAGGCAGGCGCCAAACCACTGAGCAACCCAGATCTTCGATACTAGCCCTTTATCTGATAGGTCATTTGTGAATATCTTCTCCCATTCTGTAGGTTGTCTTTTAGTTTTGTTGACTGTTTCTTTTGCTGTACAGAAGCTTTTTATCTTGATGAAGTCCCAATAGTTCATTTTTGCTTTTGTTTCCTTTGCCTTCATAGCTGTATCTTGCAAGAGGTTGCTGTGGCCAAGTTCAAAAAGGGTTTTGCCTGTGTTCTCCTCTAGGATTTAGATGGATTCTTGTCTCTGATTTAGATCTTTCATCCATTTTGAGTTTATCTTTGTGTCTGGTGTAAGAGAGTGGTCTAGTTTCATTCTTCTGCATGTGGCTGTCCAATTTTCCCAGCACCATTTATTGAAGAGACTGTCCTTTTTCCAGTGGATAGTCTTTCCTGCTTTGTCAAATATTAGTTAACCATAGAATTGAGGGTCCACTTCTGGATTCTCTATTCTGTTCCATTGATCTGTGTGTCTGTTTTTTGCCAGTACCACACTGTCTTCATGACCACAGCTTTGTAGTACAACCTGAAATCTGACATTATGATGCCCCCAGCTCTGGTTTTCTTTTTCAATATCCCCCTGGCTATTCGGGGTCTTTTCTGATTCCACACAAATCTTAAGATGATCTGTTCCAACTCTGAAGAAAGTCCATGGTATTTTGATAGGGATTGCATTAAATATGTAAATTGACCTGAGTAACATTGACATTTTCACAATATTAATTCTTCCAATCCATGAGCATGGAATATTTTTCCATCTCTTTGTGTCTTCCTCAATTTCTTTCAGAAGTTTTCTGTAGTTTTTAGGGTATCGATTCTTAACCTCTTTGGTTAGGTTTATTCCTAGGTATCTTATGCTTTTGGATGCATTTGTAAATGGGATTGGCTCCTTAATTTCTCTTTCTTCAGTTTCATTGTTAGTGTATAGAAATGCCACTGATTTCTGGGCATTGATTTTGTATCCTGCCACATTGCCGAATTGCTGTATGAGTTCTAGCAATCTTGGGGTGGAGTCTTTTGAGTTTTCTAGGTACAGTATCATGTCATCTGCAAAGAGGGAGAGTTTGACTTCTTCTTTGCCAATTTTAATGCCTTTTATTTCTTTTTGTTGTCTGATTGCTGAGGCTAGGATTTATAATACTATGTTGAATAGCTGTGGTGAGAGTGGACATCCCTGTCTTGTTCCTGATCTTAGGGGAAAGGCTCCCAGTGCTTCCCCATTGAGAATGATATTTACTGTGGGCTTTTCGTAGATGGCTTTTAAGATGCTGAGGAATATTCTCTCTATCCCTACACTCTGAAGAGTTTTGATCAGGAATGGATGCTGTATTTTGTCAAATGCTTTCTCTGCATCTATTGAGAGGATCATATGGTTCTTGTTTTTTCTCTTGTTGATATGATCAATCACATTGATTGCTTTATGAGTGTTGAACAACCCTTGCATCCCAGGAATAAATCCCACTTGGTTATGGTGAATAATCTTCTTAATGTACTGTTAGATCCTATTGGCTAGTATCTTGTTGAGAATTTTTGCATCCATGTTCATCAGGGATATTGGTCTATAATTTTCCTTTTAGGTAGGGTCCTTGTCTGGTTTTGGAATTAAGATGATGCTGGCCTCATAGAACGAGTTTGGAAGTACTCCATCTCTTTCTATCTTTCTGAACAGCTTTAGCAGAGTAGGCATGGTTTCTTCTTTAAATGTTTGATAGAATTCCCTTGGGAAGCCATCTGGCCCTGGACTTTTGTGTCTTAGGAGTTTTTTGATGACTGCTTCAATTTCTTCCCTGGTTATCGGCCTGTTCAGGTTTTCTATTTCTTCTTGTTCCAGTTTTGGTAGTTTGTTGTTTCCAGAAATGCGTCCATTTCTTCTAGATTGCCTAATTTATTGGCGTATAGCTTCTTATAATAAGTTTTTAAAATCGTTTGTATTTCCTTGGTACTGGTGGTGATCTCTCCTTTCTCACTCATGATTTTATTACTTTGAGTCTTCTCTCTCTTCTTTTTAATAAGGCTGGCTAATGGTTTTTCTATCTTATTAATTCTTTCAAAGAACCAACTCCTGGTTTTGCTGATCTGTTCCACAGTTCTTCTGGTCTCTATTTCATTGACTTCTGCTCGAATCTTTATTATCTGTCTTCTTTTGCTGGGTGAAGGTTTCATTTGATGTTCCTTCTCCAGCTCCTTTAGGTGCAAGGTTAGCTTTTGCATTTGAGTTCTTTCCAGTTTTTGGATGGATGCTTGTATTGTGATGTATTTCCCCCTCAGGACTGCTTTTGCTGCATCCCAAAGATTTTGAACGGTTGTATCTTTATTCTCATTAGTTTCCATGAATCTTTTTAATTCTTCTCTAATTTCCTGGTTGACCCTTTTATCTTTTAGCAGGATGGTCCTTAACCTCCACGTGTTTGAAATCCCTCCAAACTTTTTCTTGTGGTTTAGTTTTAGTTTCAAAGCATCATGCTCTGAAAATATGCAGGGTACGATCCCAATCTTTTGGTATTGGTTAAGACCTGATTTGTGACCCAGTATGTGGTCTATTCTGGAGAAAGTTCCATGTGCACTTGAGAAGAATGTGTATTCAGTTGCATTTGGATGTAAAGTTCTGTAAATATCTGTGAAATCCATATGGTCCAGTGTATCATTTAATGCTCTTGTTTCTTTGGAGAGGTTGTATTTAGAAGATCTATCAATTGTAGCAAGTGCCATATTCAAGTCTTCAAGTATAAGTGTTTTATTATCTAAATATGTCTTAACTTTGATTATTAATTAATTGATCTACTTGGCAGCTCCCACATTTGGGGCATAAATATTGATGATTGTTAGGTCTTCTTGTTGGATAGATCCTTTAAGTATGATATAGTATCCCTCTTCATCTCTTACTGCAGTCTTTGGGATAAACTTTAATTTATCTAATATGGGGATGGCTACCCCTGCTTTCTTTTGAGAACCACTTGAATAGTAAATGGTTCTCCAACCTTTTATTTTCAGGCTGTAGGTGTCCTTAGGTCTAAAATAAGTATCTTGTAGACAGCAAATAGATGGGTCTTGCTTTTTTATCCAGTCTGAAACCCTGCACTTTTTAATGGGATCATTAAGCCCATTTATTTTCAGTTACTACTGAAAGATATGAATTTAGTGTCATCATGATACCTATTCAGTCCCTGTTTTTGTGGATTATTTCCTTGGACTTCCTCTTTCTTTTACAGTCCCCCTTAATATTTCTTGCAGAACTGGTTTGGTGGTCACATATTCTTTCAGTTTCTGCCTATCTTGGAAGCTCTTTATCTTTCCTTCTATTTTGAATGAAAGTCTTGCTGGATAAAGTATTCTTGGCTGCAGGTTCTTCTCATTTAGGACCCTGAATACATCCTGCCAGCCCTTTTCTGACCTGCCAGGTCTCTGTGGAGAGATCTGCTGTTAACCTAATACTTCTCCCCATAAAAGTCAGAGATCTCTTGTCTCTTGCTGTTGTAAGGATCTTCTCTTTATCTTTGGAATTTGCAAGTTTCACTATTAAATATTGAGGTGTTGAGCAGTTTTTATTGATTTTAGGGGGTGATCTCTCTATCTCCTGGATCTGAATGCTTGCTTCCCTTCCCAAGTTAGGGAAGTTCTCAGCTATGATTTGTTCAAATACACTTTCTGGTCCTCTGTCCCTTTCGGCACCCTCGAGAACCCCAATTAAACATAGATTTTTCCCTCTGAGGCTGTCATTTATTTCTCTTAACCTATCCTCATGATCTTTTAATTGTTTTTCTCTTTTTTCCTCAGCTTCCTTCCTTGCCATAAACTTGTCTTCTGTGTCGCTCACTCGTTCTTCTATCTTGTTAACCCTTGTTGTTAGGACCTCCAGTTTGGATTGCATCTCATTTAATTGATTTTTAATTTCTGCCTGATTAGATTTAAATTCTGCAGTCATGAAGTCTCTTGAATCCTATATGCTTTTTTGTAGAGCCACCAGTAGCTTTATAATTGTGCTTCTGAGTTGGCTTTCTGACATTGAATTGTAATCTAAATGTTGTAATTCTGTGGGAGAGAGGACTGTTTCTGATTCTTTCTTTTGTGTTGAGGTTTTCCTTCTAGTCATTTGGCTCAGTGCAGAGTGGCCAAAAACAAGTTGTACTTGATAGAAGCGCAAACTCTTCTCACTGTAGCATTCCAGCTGTTCTCTCTTTAAATCTCGGGCTGAATTTGTAGGTTTTCAGGATTATTTGAAAGTTATCTAGGTAAATTGGTGGGGACAGGTGACTTGGGGACCGTACTCTTCCACCATCTTGCCCCGCCTCCCCTGAAATCAGTTGTAATTAGGTCCTATTCTCTTACTGTTTCAAGGATATTACTCCCGAACAGTAATCATTTGTCCTCTCTGGTAAATATTTTCCAACAACATTTGAACATGCTATAATGCTTACACCTTAACAAAAACTTCCTTTGACCTAAAATTCCCCTCTATCAATTACTACATTTTTCTGCACGTTTATAGCGAACTTCTTTGAAATATTCATCTATTCCCATGATCTCCTCTTGCTACTTCCTCATCCTTTCTTGAACCCATTCCAATTATATTTTTTAGGCCCACCATTCCAAAAAAAAAAATTATTACACAAATAATAACCTTCATGTTGTGAAATCCTGAGCTCAGTTTTCAGCCCTTCTGTAATCAACCTATTGTTACTTTTTAATAAATATGACCCAACCCTTCTTTCTTCAAATGTTTTTTTTTTTCCATTTTGTTTCTTGAGTTTGTTTTGTTTGTTTGTTTTCTGTTTTTTTTGGGGGGGAGGGGGGATTATTTATTTTCTGCCAAAGTCTTTTTCACTTAACTGGTCTCTATTCCTAGAAAGCCCCTACCCTTGCCCCATCATCTGACAAATAACTGCAAGATGTGCTTCTCCATTTTTATTCAGATATCTGTTCAAATATCATTTTCTCAGAGAGACCTCCCTGACTTTATCTAAAATGGTAATCTAATCCTTGTCATTCCGTATCTTGCTCACTCTTCTATTTTTCTCTCCAAGTCAATTATCTCTGCAGATATTACATGTGTATTCATTGTGTCCATCCAATCTACCAGGAGGAGTGGAACTTTGTCTATGTGAACCACTACTGTATCCATAGTACTTAGAAT
Source organism: Vulpes lagopus (assembly GCF_018345385.1). Classification (NCBI taxonomy): domain Eukaryota; kingdom Metazoa; phylum Chordata; class Mammalia; order Carnivora; family Canidae; genus Vulpes; species Vulpes lagopus. The sequence goes on from NC_054840.1 coordinate 18,970,715, forward strand.
AGTGTTGGCACACAGTATCTGCTCATAAAATATGTGTTGAATAAATCATTGGATAAAGTATTTGGTAAAGAATTATTAAAGAAAATCATTTTTACTAGGCTGATCAAACAATATCTTTTAAAAAGTAAAGTTTTTAAAAAAAAATTTTTACTTATTTGAGAGAGACCATTTGCACACAAGTGAGGGGGGAGCAGAGGGAGAATGAGAAGCAAAAGCTGACTCCATGCCAAACAGGGAGCCTGTGATGTGGGGCTCAATCCTAGGGCCCTGAGATCATGACCTGAGCCGAAGGCAGAGGCTTAACCAATGGAGCCACCCAGTAAGCCCTAAAAAGTAACTTTTTTTAAAAAAATGTGTTTTTCAGAAATGAGTTTTAAGAAAAAGCCAAGACCTTAATAGATAGCAGACATAATTAAAAATTTTTAGAGAAACAACTGGATTTAAAAGAAATATCACTTTGCAAAGAGGAATCTTTAGCTTATACCATCTTCTCTTGAAGCCTATGTTTGTTTTAAAGGCCTTTTATTTATTCCAGATAAATTTATTTCCAATGTGGAAAAAAAGAAAAAAAAAAAAAGATTTACACCACTGTCATTTGGGAGGTATTTCCATGGCTGCCATGAGAGTGTAGGCAAAGAACATTGTTGAAGAAAGTGAGTCTATAGGGAGCCAGGGCAAGAGAATCTCATCCATAAGACTTGTCAGGGACTAGGGTAGGATCCTTTACATCCAGGGATATTAAACACACTGGCACAAGTGCTGATTAGTGCAAGGAGCATACAATAAGGAGAAGCATGAACTAACACCACCAATGCAAGTTTCAATAGAATGAGCTATGTAAAAGGTGCATAACCTCTGGGCTCAGTATGCTAGAATTATTATGCTAGGCTTCACAAATTCATATTCATATCAACAAGTATAATGCTGACTTCATAAACTATAAATCTCTCAAAAGCATATTTCTTTTTTTAAAAGGTTTTATTTATTTATTCATGAGAGACAGAGAAAGAGAGGGAGAGACAGAGACACAGGCAGAGGGAGAAGCAGGCTCCATGCAGGGAGCCTGACGTGGGACTCGATCCTGGGACTCCGGGATCAGGCTCTGGGCTAAAGGCGGTGCTAAACCACTGAGCCACCCGGGCTGCCCCTCAAAAGCATATTTCTATATTTTTAATGAACACAGTACAGTTGTGATGAATTTATTTACAATTTGTGAAAATCAGTGAAAGGAACCTCACTAAAATACAATGGGAGTGCCAGGAAGGGGAGCACAAAAAGGGGAGGAAACCCATCATTCAAATCTCAATTATAGGAAGAATCGTCAATTACAGACCCCAAAAGAAGCATAATCAACAAGAGTCATCAGTTACAGGCCCCAACAGGGAAAGATGCACATTGCATCTCTGACAAGAAAATCAACTGCCCTTGCAAGTCAGCCATTGAGAAACCATCATTACCCTGAACTCTTGACTTTTTTCAATAGACTTTCATTTAAAACAACCCCTCCCAACTTCCTTCTTCTTCTCCCTGAAATAACATTCACCTCTTTTGTTTGTGGGACCCGGGCTGTGGTTTTTCCACAACTTATATGTTCCAAATTGTAATTCCCTGCTACTCCTGAGTAAACCCATTTGCTGATAAACTATTTTTTATGTTAACAAAGTAATCACTAAGATTAGCATAACTTTTTATAACTGTGTGTTTTTTTTTCAACCAAAGGTTAACGACAACAACAGAACATTTAGTATGGAGAAAGGTTTTGATTAAAAGGAGAGCTTCAACTCAGAAAAGACTGGAATCTACCTTTAAAGGATGAACTACACTATCCATTTTTTCTGCAGGAGATTCATAATTTAGGAAGCTTTTTCTACATGTGACTTTCCCCAGGATATCTGTAACTGGAAGGGCAGGGCTATAAATTCAAATTGGGAGAAGGAGAAAGGATGAATCTGTGCAGCTTAAGGCATCAGCAATGAAATGGCCTTAGCAGATTCTTGGGTAAACATATCAAGGGAATCACTGTCTCTAACACATTTGTGAATTTCCTCAATATTCTGCTTGGCTATGTGTGGAGAATGGTTGATGTATAAAACGAGTTCAGTGCTAGAGAAAACTATACTAACAGTATAAACATGTGAATGACAAGAATACATATCAATACATATCAATTATGGTGGCTATCTCTGAGGGAAAGAAGTAGGGAAGGTGAGGAAACTGTGCCATAGGTTGTATCTGCAAGAGTGACCACAGCATCATTTCCTGTCACATATGCCCTCCTGCAAAATGACATGGTAGTCCCTATCAAGGTGTGGAGTCTAGGGGATCCCTGGGTGGCTCAGCGGTTTGACGCATGCCTTTGGCCCAGGGCATGATCCTGGAGTTCCAAGATCGAGTCCCACATTGGGCTTCCTGTGTGGGGCCTGCTTCTCCCTCTGCCTCTCTCTGCCTCTCTCTCTCTCTCTCTCTCTCTGTGTGTGTGTGTGTGTGTGTGTGTGTCTCATGAATAAATAAAGTCTTTAAAAACAAAAGGATGGAATCTAATTCTCCTCTGATTGAATCTTGGCTGGACCTGTGATGACATTCATCAATAAAATGCAACAGAAATAACACTCTAAGACTTCTAAGTCTTGGCACTAAGGCAACTTCTGCTTTTATGCTCTGAAAAAAGTCAGTGGACTGGTAAGAAATCTGACGGTCCTAATATATGTTGTCAGAAACTCAGCTAGTTATATAGAGAGGCTATGTGAGTGGGAATAAAGATGCCCAGCCAACATCTCTAGTGACAGGTAATCCCAAGATGTTTGCCAAGCATTTTCTTCAAAATCAGTTGAGACATTTCAGGTAAAGCCATGTGGGACCATGTCCTCACTGATCTTGCCCAGTTTATAGAATATTAAACAAATAAATGAATGTTATTGTTTAAAGCTAATAAGCTTTAGCTAGAGTGGTATACTATGTATCCATAGGTAACCAAAAGACTATGCTTCAACTATTATCTGTGAAGATTCAATTCCTTGAGAAAAGGCCACATATTTGTGACAAATATGGAAAAATATTTTCCTTGAATCTGGTTGTGGTACTTTGGTGACTGTATTATTTTCCATTTTTTCTTTACATAAGAAATTTTGTGTAATTCTTAACTCAAAATTTAAAAACCCATTTAGGCTTGCATTTCTGGTTAGGATAGAGTAAATAGTTCTAACCACAGCCTCCCTCCATATGCAACTATGCAGCTAGAGAAAGCATATGTGGCAACCGTTTTCAAATATAGACTGATAGGTGGTATGATCCCTGAGGAAAGATAGACACATGAAGTGAGCCTCCCAGTCTTGCCAACGCTGTAGCTTGATACAATTTTCTAATGTTTATAAAGGGGGTGTAGGCTCCTGGATGACTCAGTTGGTTAAGCATCCAACTCTTGATTTTGGCTCAGGTCATGATGTCAGGGTTGTGAGATCAAGCTACACATCAGGTTCTGTACTGGACATGGAATTGGCTCGAGATTCTCTCTTCCTCTCTCTCTACCCAGCATCCCCCTCAGCCCCCTGCACACGTGGCACTTGAAAGAAAAAGAGAGAAAGAAAGAAGAAAGAAAGAAAGAAAGAAAGAAAGAAAGAAAGAAAGAAAGAAAGAAAGAAAGAAAGAAAGAAAGAAAGAAAGAAAGAAAGAAAAAAGGGGGTATAATCCAAGCCGAGTCTCTTTGGAGAGGGACAGAACTGAGCTTAGGGCTGCAGACACAATTTCAGCATGTGGGGTAGAGTATAGAAGAGAGAGTTGTACATACGATTTCCCAAGTGCTTGGCCAAAGCCTGTACATATACAAGATGAAACTGTGACAGAAAGAGTTTCCCTAACCAGAGAGCAGTATCCCTAGAATAGAAAATGGAATAGTAATTCAAGAGGTCACTAGATGCTGGAAATGTCATATTAAGACCCATTTAGAGTAGAGAGGACTCATTAACGCATCTAGTATTCAGATACGTTGCCAAAGAAGCCATAAATTATATGGATAGCTTACTTGCAAAGCCTACTCTTTAGCTAATCTAAGAAAGTCTAAAACTAAGCCTGACAGAAAGAAAGAGAGCTTCTAATAAATAACTATCTGCCAGGACAAAAGTCAACAATTGAGTTTTTTAAAAAAACAATCTAATTCAAATTAGATTAAAAATGTGTCTTTCAAAATGTCCAGAAAAAAATCATCTACCAAAAATTATCTAATGTGCAAAAAAGTAGGAAAATGTAGTAATAGGGAAAAAAAAGGCATCAGAGGTCACAGGTACCAAGATGACCTAGATGTTGGAAATAGTAGGCAAGGACGCAAAGAGGCTCTCATTATCAATTATTAAAAGTATTTTCAAGGATTTAAAGCAGAATATATGGTTATAAGGAATGAATAACTGGAGGATCTCCCTGGACAATAGAAACTGTAAAAAAATCAGTAAACAAATCTAGAAATTTTTCAGATAAAACCTGAACATAAACGCAAATTCTAAAAGTAAAAATTATAATATCTGAAGTGAAAAAAATAATATCTGAAGTGAAAAAAAAAAAGACTAGATGGGCTTAATAGTAGAATGAAGATGGTAGAAAAAAGACTGAACTTGAGGATCGATCAATAGAAAGGATTTAATCTGAAGAAACAGAAAACAAATTTTTTTAAAGAAGGGCCTCCGGTGCCTTTGGTATAATATCATTCTGTTTGGTACTTAGAGACCCAGGAGTGGAGAGAGAATAAGGCAAAAATACTCAAAGGAATAATGATTAATAGTTTCCCAGATTTTATTTCAAAACATCAATCGATGGGTGCAAGTAGCTCAGGAAATCCCCAAAGGAGAAATACAAAAACCAAACCAAACCAAACCAAAACACCTAGGCCATTCCAATCAAGAATTTGATAATCACAGATGAAGAGAAAATCTTTAAAGCGTCCGAGGAAGAATGGGACATATAAGAAAACAACTATATAAATGATGACTATCTTCTAATGAGGAACAATATAGGCCAGAAAGTAATAAAATTACAGCTTTAGAGTGACAACAAGAAAAAAACACCTATCAAAGAATTATTAAATATATAATAGGGCAGCGCAGGTGGCACAGCGGTTTAGCACCACCTTCAGCCCAGGGTGTGATCCTGGAGGCCCGGGATCGAGTCCCATGTCTGGCTCCTTGCATGGAGCCTGCTTCTCCCTCTGCATGTGTCTGTGCCGCTCTGTGTGTGTGTGTCTCTTATGAATAAATAAATAAAATCTTTAAAATAATTAATTAATTAATAATAAAAACGTCTTTCAAAAATAAAAATAAATAAAGTTATTTTCTAATAAATGAAAGCTCAGAAAAGTTGTAATCACCATACCTAAATCATGAAAAATACAAAAGGAGGTTCAAAAGGCTGAAGGAATTTCAGATTTTTTTTTTTAGATTTTATTTATTTATTCATGAGAGACAGAGAGAGAGAGAGAGAGAGAGAGAGACATAGGCTGAGGGAGAGGCAGGCTCCATGCAGGAAGCCTGACATGAAACTCGATTCCGGGTCTCCAGGATCACACCCTGGACTGAAGGCAGCACTAAACTTCTGAGCCACCCAGGGTTGCCCTTGGAATTTCAGATTAAAAGAAAGAAAAGTCTAAATATGAGGATAAGTTTTCAAAGATCTAGCTCCTTTTATCTTTTCACTTTATTTTTCTAAAACATAATTTATTGATTAAAGCAAAAAATAAACAAATAAAATTGTAAGTTAATGTTTATAAAGTATGTAGAAGTGAAATTCATGATAACAAAAGTACAGAGTAATGAGTGGATAAATGAAATTAAATTGCTGTGAAGTTGAGGTGTGAAAAACTTAGGTAAATTAAGAAGGAACATGCCCCAATTTATTTATGTGTCCAGCACAGCACCAACTACAAAAACTGACAGAGACATAAAAAACAATATAGACCAATATCCTTTATGAATATAGTTGTGAAAATCCTCCACAAAATATTAGTAAATCAAATATAGAAATATGCAAAAGGAATAACACATGAACACCAATTGAAGTTACTCCTAGGATGTGAATGCAGAATTGATTTAAGAATCAGCCTGTGGAATTCAACGTCTTAATCATCTCAATAGATATTATCAAAAAATAAGTTTGACAAAATGCAACATCAATTTATAGTAAAAAAAAAAAGGGGGGGGGAGGGGGGATCCCTGGGTGAAGCAGCGGTTTGGCGCCTGCCTTTGGCCCGGGGTGCGATCCTGGAGACCCGGAATCGAATCCCACGTCGGGCTCCCGGTGCATGGAGCCTGCTTCTCCCTCTGCCTATGTCTCTGCCTCTCTCTCTCTCTCTTTCTGTGTGACTATCATAAATAAATTTTAAAAAATTTAAAAAAAAAGAAAAGAAAGAAAAGAAAGAAACTCCTGAAGACCAGAAGTAGAAGGATGCTTCCTCAATATCATAAGATGTATCTATGAAGAACACACAAGTTAGTGAAATATTGCATTGTTTCCTTCTAATATTGGGAACAATAATAGGTTATGAGCTCTCTTTATTTTTATTCAATATTTTACCAGGCAGTAATCCACAGTGCAGTAAGAAAGAAAGAAAATAAAGTGCACTTAGATTGAGAAAGAAGTAATTTTGTATGTTATATTATTGGCTAAGTAGAAAACTCTAAGAAATGTGCAAAGCAACTACTTGAAATAATAAATTAGGAAAGGTACAGAGTAAAGGGTCAATATATAAATATCAATTTTATTTCTACATACTAGCAACAATTAAAGAATACAAATTTACAAATTTTAAAAATCCATTTACTGTAGCATCAAGATACATAAAATTCTTAGAAATGAGTTTAACAAATATATGAAAGATTCCCAATCTGAATACTACAAACTGTTGCTCATAGAAATTGAAGATGACCTAGAGTAGAGAATCATTCTGTGTTCATGGATTGAAAGAATTAATATTTTAAGAGGCCAGTTGTCTCAAAATTGATGTATAGATGTAATGCAATTCTGTCTAAAGTTCCAACAGATTTTTTTTTGGCAAAAATTGACAAGCTGTTTCTAAATCTAATATAGAAATGCAAATGATTAAGATAGTCAAAACAATTTTGAAACTGACCAACACCAGTAGATTTACACTATGTGTTTTTTGTGTGTGTATTTTATTATTGGAGTTCAATTTGCCAACATGTAGCATAACGCCCAGTGCTCATCCCATCAAGTGCCCCCTCCGTGCCCGTCACCCACACCCTAACCCCCTGCCCACCTCTCTTTCCACCACCCCTTGTTTGTTTCCCAGAGTTAGGTGTCTCTCATGTTCTGTCACCCTCATTGGTATTTTCACTCATTTTCTCTCCTTTCCCTTTTATTCCCTTTCACTATTTCTTATATTTCCCAAATGAATGAGACCATATAATGTTCGTCCTTCTCCAATTGACTGACTGCACTCAGCATAATCCCCTCCAGTTCCATCCACGTTGAAGCAAATGGTGGGTATTTGTCGTTTCTAATGGCTGAAGAATATTCCATTGTATACATAGACCACAGCTTCTTTATCCATTCATCTGTCGATGGACACCGAGGCTCCTTCCACAGTTTGGCTATTGTGGACATTGCTGCTAGAAACATCGGGGTGCAGGTGTCCTGATGCTTCGCTGCATCTGTGTCTTTGGGGTAAATCCCCAGCAGTGCAATTGCTGGGTCGTAGGGCAGGTCTATTTTTAACTCTTTGAGGAACCTCCACACAGTTTTCCAGAGTGGCTGCACCAGTTCACATTCCCACCAACAGTGCAAGAGGGTTCCCCTTTCTCCACATCCTCTCCAACATTTGTTGTTTCCTGCCTTGTTAATTCTCCCCATTCTCACTGGTGTGAGGTGGTACCTCATTGTGGTTTTGATTTGTATTTCCCTGATGGCAAGTGATGTGGGGCATTTTCTCATGTGCGTGTTGGCCATGTCTATGTCTTCCTCTGTGAGATTTCTGTTCATGTCTTTTGCCCATTTCATGATTGGATTGTTTGTTTCTTTGCTGTTAAGTTTAATAAGTTCTTTAGAGATCTTGGAAACTAGCCCTTTATCTGATAGGTCATTTGCAAATATCTTCTCCCATTCTGTAGGTTGTATTTTAGTTTTGTTGACTGTTTATTTTGCTGTGCAGAAGCTTTTTATCCTGATTAAGTCCCAATAGTTCATTTTTGCTTTTGTTTCCTTTGCCTTCATAGCTGTATCTTGCAAGAGGTTGCTGTGGCCAAGTTCAAAAAGGGTTTTGCCTGTGTTCTCCTCTAGGATTTTGATGGAATCTGGTCTCACATTTAGATCTTTCATCCATTTTGAGTTTATCTTTGTGTCTGGTGTAAGAGAATGGTCCGGTTTCTAGTTTCATTGGACAACATGTGGCTGTCCAATTTTCCCAGCACAAATTTATTGAAGAGACCGTCCTTTTTCCAGCGGAGAGTCTTTCCTGCTTTGTCGAATATTAGTTGACCACAGAGTTGAGGGCCCATTTCTGGGTTCTCTATTCTGTTCCGTTGATCTATGTGTCTGTTTTTGTGCTGGTACCACACTGTCTCGATGATCACAGCTTTGTAGTATAACCTGAAATCCGGCATTGTGATGCCTCCAGCTCTGGTTTTCTTTTTTAATATTCTATCCCCCTGGCTATTTGGGGTCTTTTCTGATTCCACACAAATCTTATTTGTTCCAACTCTCTGAAGAAAGTCCATGGTATTTTGATAGGGATTGCATTAAATTTATAATTCGCCCTGGGTAACATTGACATTTTCACAATATTAGTTCTGCCAATCCATGAGCATGGAATATTTTTCCATCTCTTTGTGTCTTCCTCAATTTCCTTCAGAAGTGTTCTATAGTTTTTAGGGTATAGATCCTTTACCTCTTTGGTTAGGTTTATTCCTAGGTATCTTATGCTTTTGGGTGCAATTGCAAATGGGATTGACTCCTTAATTTCTCTTTCTTCAGTCTCATTGTTAGTGTATAGAAATGCCACTGATTTCTGGGCTTTGATTTGGTATCCTGCCACGCTACCAAATTGCTGTATGAGTTCTAGCAATCTTGGGGTGGTGGCTTTTGGGTTTTCTAGGTACAGTATCATGTCCTCTGCAAAGAGGGAGAGTTTGACTTCTTCTTTGCCAATTTTAATGCCTATTTCTTTTTGTTGTCTGATTGCTGAGGCTAGGACTTTTAATACTATGTTGTTTAGCAGTGGTGAGAGTGGACATATACTCTGTTTTAAAATCTAACTATAAAACTGCAATAGTCAAGAAAGTGTAGTATTGGCATAAGGAAATAATCCAGTGGAATAAGAATCCAGAAAGAAGTAAATATATGCATTTAACTGATTTTTTCACAGTTCTATAAGTATGAAATTTTACAACACTTTTAGAATACTGACAGTTTTTCATGTCGAATATGCATGTAATCCATGACCCTTCACTTTCTATCAAAATGTGACCTGCAAAGAAAACATCACCTTGTATTTGTCTTACCACAGTTCTGCTTCAGTATTCTTTTCTCTATACTCCTGTTGCCCTCTTATCTCATGAAAAAGTGTTAGCATAGAATAAGTTTTGTCAAAAGTTCTGTTTCCTAACAGCCCTAGGCAAACATAACTGATACAAAAAATGGCCCTCAAAAGCCCATCCTCAATATGAGGTTTTGGGTTAAATCACTCATGTCCTGGAGCCAGAGCAACTCACTCCATTACTGTCATAAAGTGGAATGGCAAACCTTCCTGGCCTGCAATGGAATTACAATTATCCAAGCTATCACCTTTGGTTAAGTGGAATGAAGTGTAGGTATAAGGAAGGGCATTAAGAGGTCAAGTGGCAAGGCACCTGTGTGGCTCAGTCAGTTGAGTGGCTGACTCTTGATTTCAGCTCAGGTCATGATCTTGGGGTTATGGGGTCCAGCTCCATGCTTGGGATTCTCTCTCCCCCTTTCCATTTGTCCCTCCCTCCACTTATGCTTGCTCTCTCTCCTCAAATAAAATATTTTTTTAAAATGAGGTTAAGGGGCTATTAATATACTAGATAAGTTTAGAGGCATTTGTGATTATAAAGTTGCAAGAGCTGCAAAAAGAAAACAAGTGAAGACTTGGTGGGTCTCTTAAGGCAAATGAAACAAATGGGGGTCCCTGAGGCCAGAAATGATGATATTTGGGAATTTGAATCTCCTAAATTCTCTGATTTTTCAGGGCCTGCAGAATCAGCCCTTTCTAATTGCCAGATGAAAACAGCATAACCTAAAGACTATGCCATAGCTACTCAAAATGGTGACTTCTAATATGATCACTGATGTCCTCAGGGTCCATGCTTAAAATTCCTCATAGTTTCCAGAGCTGACACCCAGAATCAGGTTTTGGTACAACCTGACTAGGGAAGTACAAATCTAAGAATTTGCTGGTGTGGTCTCTTGAAACCTGGCGTTGATAATGGCCTATGGTAAATGAAGTCAAGATGCCAGAGTGTCCATTTTGTTTGTTATTGTTTGGAATTTGTTCTTGAGGATTGTCAAATCTCAGAGAGGTAGAGATATTGGAATGAACACCTTAGAATTATTACCTAAAGCCCAAAGAAAACTGCTTTTATTAAGGCAATAATGAATGCACAGTGAGAAAGACATTGATGTTTTTGAAAAGCTCAATGGTAGAGGCACAGGGGTGGCTCAGGGATTGAGTGTCTGCTTTTGGCTCAGGGTGTGATCCTGGGGTCCTGGGATCGAGTTCTGCATCGGGCTCCCCACAGAGAGCCTGCTTCTCTCTCTGCCTATGTCTCTGCATCTCTCTGTGTCTCTCATGAATAAATAATTTTTTAAAAAAAGAAAAGCAACAAAGGTAGCTTCCTTCATCAGTGGGAGATGATGTTATGAAACTAGGCTAATTAAATACACATGAAGAATATGGGATTTTGGAATGGCCAAGGACAAAGTTAATATGCAGAAATTCTGGAGTGGTGGTCAGAGGAGCTTGACCATCAGAGAAATACACTGATGGCTAATATATTATGGTTTTCCTAAGGGGTAACAAAGACGGACAGTTGTTTTATATATACGACAGAGAGAAAGAAAGAAAGAAGGTGAGGGATGTCTGACATCCAATGTCCATTGGAAAATCACAGTCTGTCTTTCAGTTTCCATATCGAAGTCTATTCACAGAGCTAGGTTCTATTGATTGAAAGAGAGGCTGGAGACCCGAGGGCGTATGTAATAAGTATCCTCCAACTTTCTCCATAGGGACTTGCTGCCATTTGACAAGATAACTTTTCCTGGGTGCTTTTCAAAAGACATATATGCAATTTGAACTTATGCATAGGGAACCTGAAATGCCATGTTAGACCCCTGATGAGAGAGGGACCTCATAGAGGACAGATGTTAAGTACAGTTTTGATGCAAGTCTGTCTCTCAGTGAGTCCACTGCATCTATAGACTAACCCAGTGGTTATTCCCAAAGTCAGCAAATGCATACTAAGGATGGATATACTTAGCAGGTGACGGAACTCTTAGATTCATTCTCTGGCCTTTGGAGTAAGAGCCAACTGGAGATGCCAACTGGAAGGTTCTTCAACTGCCCTCCCCCACCTCAAAGGTAGGAAATTAGAAGCAATACCACATTCTAAAGTAATTGAAGAAAAAAAAAATAAAGTAATTGAAGAAAAAAAAAATAAAGTAATTGAAGAGATGTGAGCCACCCTCAAAGACTTAAACTGCAAAGTTAGTTACCAGCATGTTCTTCAATTCATCTCTGACCTCTGTAAAAACCACTTGGAGCATAGGGGATGATGGAGAGTACAATAACCTTAGCCAAATTATAACTCCAATCACTGCTGTTTTGCTGGATGTCAAGAACCGTGAAAGGTCTGAGATTCTACTCCACCGGCAAATTAATAAGTTAGCCTACCATAGTCCATGGATGCTGGCGGAAAACATGAGATTCCTGAGTTGGAGACAAATGAACAGAAAGAGCAGAAAGCAGTACATCAACACTTAACACCAGTTCCTCAAGCTCTAACTCATAGGGTATTGCAAACAGAGCCAGGTGTTTCTTTATAGTCGGTGGGGTGTGTTAAGAGAGGAACCTCAAGCTTTGGGATCCTGAATCTTTCATAATGGCAAGGAAGCCTGCTTATCCTTTGCCTTGATGGGAGATACTATTTTTCTTATACTGGAATGTAAATACACCTACTATTTGCTCTGAAGGGATATGCTTTTTCTATCCTTCAAAGCTGTTTGCTATAAAACATCCTTTGAAAAATAGCCTAGAACAAAGGAAGCCAGTGCCTCTGCTCACAGGATATGTAAAAATGTGGGATGCTCACTGAGAATTGACTCCCAATAGCGGATGCATTATGTTTATTGAAGCACATTAATCAGCCTCTGACATTAGGTTTGCTGTTATCAAATTAGTGATTCCTTTAGCATGGAGCATCAGATATAGCTTGCCCTTTTCATGGCTATGTTAACTCTCCTACATTTTCTGCAATATTGTCCTTAGGACTATACCTCAATCCTCGGGTATCCTGACCATGATGGTCATTCTCACATTCTGCAGAATATCCTAGTGGTCAACTCTGTAGATAGCATCATTCTGGTTACGTTGATAAGCAAGAGGTGACAAGTATCCCTAATACTCTCGTAGGACATATGTGTCAGAAAGTGGAACTAAAACCTACAAATTTTAGGGGTAATGTTCTTAGGGTCTGGTGATTTGGGGCAGACTGAGTCATGTCTAAAAGCAATGGCTAGGGCAGCCCAGTGGCTCTAGTTTAGTACTGCCTTCAGCCCAGGGCCTGATCCTGGAGACCCAGGATCGAGTCCCACGTTGGGCTCCCTGCATGGAGCCTGCTTCTCCCTCTGCCTGTGTCTCTGCCTCTCTCTCTCTCTCTCTCTCTCTCTCTCTCTCTCTCTCAATCTGTCTCTCATGAATAAATAAATAAAATAGTTAAAAAAATTTTAAAAATAAAAGCAATGGCTATTAATTGGGGATGATTTTCCCTTCAAGAGACATTTGGCAATGTCTGGAGACATTGTGGTTCAAATGGTGTTCAAAAATCAGTGAGCGGGGGTGACATCAAGTAGGCAGTAAACTAGAGGTTGAAGCCAGGGTAACAACAAAAGTGGGTAGAGGCCAGGGAAGCAACTAAACATCCTACAATGTGAAGGAAAGCCCCCTCACAATAAAAAAGTATTTAACCCTAAATCTTAATGATGGCAAGATTGAGAAACTCTGCTTTAAAGTAATGATCATAATGTTGTCCTTTGCGAATTCTATATAAGAGAAAAAGATTGTGTATGTGGGTCCCTCTGAATTTCAGAGATAACATTTATGGCGACTGGTAATACTATTGAGACCCTTTCATTAAGTGACTTGGAGGCTGCACATTTTTCGTGTAGCCCTATGCAAGAGGGGCCCATATTGTAGTGCAAGCTGCCCTGCCACTTGAAATATATTCCTGTGGCTCATCTCTACTTTTATCCCCGGCCCTAGCACTGATTTTCTTCCAAGCCATAGACATTTTAACAATAGCTCTTGCCATTACCCAGGTGATAAGGGCCCAACTATTTCTGCTTGTCCCACCAACACAAACAAAAAAGAACATGGGTGAGGTACTGACAGACAAGGAGAGACAACTGCAATAGCTTATTGGTGCAATGAAGTTGAGGAGTTTCCAGCTTTCCACCTGAATACCTAGGGGGTCAAGAGGGTAATAATAGAACCTGCAAGTGCCAGTTATCACTCCATGGGGTAGAGCAAAGATAGAAGACATGAGATGGAGGCAGCAGAGAATTTCCCTGCCTTGCCCTTTTAATCCTCCGTGGACTATTCTACAGTACAGTGATTCTCTGATGTCAGTTTTATTCTGCAGGACTCAACAATCAAACATAGGTTTTCAGGTAAGACTATAGCCAGCACAGAAACACATCACCCTGTATTTGATTTCCTTTTTTCATGCCTTACTTTTCTTTTTTATCTTATGCTTCTTTGTACTGTGGAGGAGGCAAAATTGTATCGCTAACTTTCTTGGGGTTTTTGACTGGGACTCATAGACATAGACACATTAACAGGAGGAAAGCATAAACATGTATTTAATATAAGTTTTGCATGACAGAGAGCCCGCATAAGTAAATGAAAACCCAGGGACACCTGGGTAGCTCAGCAGTCTAGCACCTGCCTTTGGCCCAGGGCCTGATCCTGGATTCCTGGGATCGAGTCTTGCATTGGGCTCCCTGCATGGAGCCTGCTTCTCCCTCTGCCTGTGTCTCTGCCTCTCTCTGTGTGTGTCTCATGAATAAATAAATAAAATCTTAAAAAAAACCCAAAGAAGCAGTTAGATTTGAATGTGTGTCTATGCTGAATGGAACAAAGAGTAATAAGTTGTGAAGATGTGACAGTGCAGAGGCGCTTGGACTAGGGTAATTAATCCGACAGATAAGTGACCAGAAAGACAAGTTTTACTTTAACAAGGTTTTTTTTCTTTATAGATTTCTTTCAATGATAAGAATGTTAGTTTTCTCCTGATACTGGAAAGGTATTTTCCATATGAAGTTTAATCTCTTGCTTTCAGGTAGAAAAAGAGGAGTCATACCACCCCTCTTGCACCTGCTGTTTTTCAAGTGTCTTTATCTCTCAGTGATCCTTATGTCAAAATGGCATATCCTGCCACCGTTTAGTACCCTCTAGTAAAGCACTAGCTTTACTCTCAGGGTTTCTTTTTTGGAAAAACTTGGGCTAAAAACACAGTGTATTAGAAATATGGAAGGCATATGGACCTGTGGTCAGCAAGGAGACTCTAGAGACAGGTTGAGGCTCATCCATACACGAAGCTCCTTCAAAGTCAAGCTAAGCATTCAAAAGAAGCTCAGGTTCCAAGAATCTATTATTCTGTATTCACACAAAGTGGTAGGAACAGAATTCTGCATCAATAAAGTGACTTAGTGCCTGTCCAGGCATTCATTAGCTAATTAAACTGTGGAGCAGAGATTGCTGAGTCTTTCTTGTCACGTAATGCCTAGGAATCTCTCCTTTGTTTAATTATGTGGGGTGTACTCTGCTTCCCTGTCAGCAGCCCATCCCTCATTTGTTGAGGAAGAAAGGTCTGCCAGAGGTGAACTGGAGCTTCTTCAGGGGATTAGTTAATAGGAAATCTGCTGCAAACTTCAGCATGAAAATTTCTCCTCCTTACCGGAAGAAACTTTGGTACTCAAGCATCTTATGAACCCCCAAGCATGTCTTTTGTACTATTATCAATATGTCTATGATGCTTTTGGCAATTTCTGAGGCTAACATGGAAACTGGTTGCTATTTATATTTCTGATGCAGGTTGTTTGGGGTAAAATGAGAATAGATGTAAACTAACAAAATACATGATAAATTGTTCGCAAATTGTGAAATGTGCCAGAGTTCAATCATCCCCATGCCTAATTTATAGACAATGAAATCAGTGAGCATGTTGATTTTATCTCTGAAGTTAACTTGCATTCTTTATGTTTAAAGCAATGTAGTCTTTCTTTATCTTATAGGGTAATGAGAGGAAAGATAAATGATATAAAACATATTGTATGTTTGCTGAGTTTCTGTATTGAGGTTTAAATGAAATGTGAATATTATATTCACATTGTGTTAGTGGTTTATTAATTATATTTCTATAGGAGTATACCTTGAGACAAGTATTCAAATGCAAGTGGTTTATTTGGGAGGAAATATCAAAAGGGATCTGATGGGGAGATAAGTGAGCCTGGGAAAGAAAGAAAACCAAAAGAGAATGTTATCAAGCAGGTTACCACTGTGGGCAAGTGGAATATAATCCGCTAGGGAATTTTGGGTGACAGGGAAGCACGTAGTTCACAGTTGTCCCAACCAAGGTCAAGGAAGCCAGCATATTTATTTTGTACATCCCTGTCTTTCACTGGATGAAGTCTGTTTCAGGGAGCTCTACTAGATTTTCTTCTAAAGCCATCACCCATATCTCTCTTCTGCATTTTTTCCAGTGAAGGATCTGGTACCCACTTGTATCTCAACAAATGTGCTCACCCTAGTATATGCCTTGCTATAGTGAAGACTGTAAATACAAATAGCCTGGATGTAGGTCAAGGTCATGCACATAATACTCCATAAACAACTACTCACTGTACCATCTGCTCGAAATACTAGGAAGAACACTGGATGTGGAAGGAGAAAAAGAAATCAGGACTCATTAATTGTTATGATATTCATGGGTAGTGCATCAGAAGTTGAATTTAGGCATTAGGAATCTTATTGATGGGTTCTTTCCTTTATGGAACACAGCTCCTAGAATGATTGTATCCGTCATATCACCCACCTCACTGATGGTCATAAGATTGGGGATAAATATTATGACTCAACTGTGAGGGTTTTTTTTTTAAGGGGAATGTGTTCTTAGATACTACTGTCCAAATCTTGTATTAATTCTTCCTTCCTGGAGGAAATGAATATGAGTTCAAGGGATGTAAGTTGTGCCTGATGGGGTATCTTATACCAAAACTATCTATGGATCTGAATCTCAGCAGCCAACAAAATTGATTGTTTCTGTGTCCTCCAATTTCCAAGGACTCTTCCTCTCAACCCACACCTCTTTGCAAAGCTTCTAGTAGTGCAGTAAATCTGAGTTCATCCTGTTATAGTAGTTAATGGACTTAAGAAGAACTGAGCTGAAAAGTCATACCCAGGCAGGAGTTACAAATTACTCAAGTCAGGATAAAAGCTTCATAAATATTGACTCCACCTAATGGTTTTTGTCAGAGGAAGAAATCTCATTACGATAATGGCATCTTCTCTCTAAAGCACCGTTCTTTGGACAGAAGTTCTATAAATGTATCAATATCACCAAGAATTTAGTTAATAAAATTGAATTGCTCAATGTCTATCTTCATTTATTATTTAATGTATTGATAATATAGAAGGTTTCTCAGAGTGAAATCTTGAAGAATATTGTGGTGAGAAATGAAAAGAAATTTGTGGAGGGTGATGTATCATTGTGAATCATCTAGGACTGAGCAAAATGGATTATGCAAAGCCAAGGATGTTTTAATTACTTTATTGTTTTTTATTCATATGTTCAGGCCATCAGCTAGAATCAGACAAATTCTCCTGCTGGTTTGACTAAGCCTTATGTAAATTCATAAATCTGTTTGGCCACCCAAAACGACCTGATGGAATTCACCTAAATAAAGAGGAGATGGTTCAGTCAAGGAGAGGAAGGCAACATATTGTGGGTAAGCAGGAAATCATTCCTATAAATGAAAGGAAAGGAAGTGATAAACTCGAATGCACACAAAAAATAGATTTACTGAGGAGAAAGAGTAACAACCATTTTGAGTTAAAGAAGTGACTTTTTCATAATTCATCAATGAATTTTTTTGTGAGTTCTATTATTGTGCTAGATATTATGTTGGATGTATGAATGTACAAACAATCTTGAATTATCTTTTTTCTTTTTAAAAAATAAAAAAAATGATTATACATGCTACAAATAGAGAACAATAGGCTATAAGAAAGTTTTTAGCAGAATGTTGCTACGAAATGGTCAAGAGGAAGAGATGTTGGATGTAATTAACCTTAACATTTTACATGAGAGATTGAAGCCAAGAGCTTGGAAGTACCAATGTTATGTGGCAGAAGGAGAAGGTGTTAACTTTTTTTCTTAACTAGGTGACCAAGAAACATTTAACCTGGCTGAATGACAATGTAAAGATTTCTTTAAGTGCATTATTGTGCTGAATAATATTTTCTTAAAATTAATTTTATTAGTAGAGATTATTTAAATGAGAATAATCAATGGTGGAATTACTATTCACTTTAACTAGCATTTGCAATCACAAACTATGTGTCAAGAGCCATGCTAAATATTCTACATCTATTTTTTCATTTAAATCCTACCATAGGCTGGAAGGTGTATGTCACAATGAACGATAAGGAATCATTATCCCTATACTCAAACTATTCAGATTTAGAGAGAGACCCACATGCAGCTCTAATTAGTGCAACATAATGTAATGCAACAAGTGCAATAACATAATTTGTATTATGCCTCACAGTATATGGAAGAAGAAGCAATTAATTCTGCCCTAAGAAGATTGAGGAATTCTTAATTGGAAAATATAATCTTAGACCTCTGACTTTTTCTTTTTTAATGAGTTTCCTGGGTAGAATAATGAAGGATAATGATCTTCTAGGCAGTGGGAGCTATGCGAACAAAAGAATAATATCTTGAAAGTATTCTCCTATCTCCACCTCATAGTGAGGCAAGTGCTAAACCAGCCCTCAGAGTAAGAGAAAGGAGAAAGCTGAAATCAGTGTCAGAGAAGAGTGAGTAGGACTTCTGAGATTAGTTCCTAACAAGAATAAAGTCAGGAAAGTGGCCAAACACAGATGTATTCCTCTATGAGTTAGATACTTCTAAGGGACAAACCCTTTAATCTGCAGTTCAAATCCAAGAGTCGCACACAAGGAGAAAAGGCACAGAAGTTACCAGGAAGCTCTTCATTTGAAGACATTCTCATAGAAAAATACTTTGTGCTCCCAACCTCCTCTGGAAGAAGCATTGATTCAGACCTTCAATGAATCTGCAGGACGCCTGCCAGTTTCCTTTCCTGATATCTCTTGGCTTCAGCACAGTTCTTCCTCACAGATATTGACATTCTTTTCTCAAGCATAGCAAGCATCATTACAGTTTATTGCATGACCTATACAGACATTAAAGTGTTCACATATTAGTTAATTTGCCTATTACATCAAAGGCATGTCTGGTTCCCCTTTGCCTCCCTCGTTCAATGCCACTTATTTCCTCTCTTTAGGAGAGAAACAACAACAAAAAATATGCCAGCCTTTGCCTTTTCTTGTCATCTTTTCCTCTGAGCACTCTAATAAATTTGTAGATCTTAGCCCTGTCTATTTTGGAAATATTTGTTTTTTCTTCTTCCTTTAGTCTTATTCTGCATCTGGAATAGTCAGTATCCTTCTTCCCTTTAGCAGGTGGAAGGGAAGTAGTCAAACTAATGGGAAACATCCAAGCATAAACTCTACTACAAATGGACCCTTACTCTACTACAAATGGACCCTTACTCTATTCATTTGTTTAATCATTAAATATTTGGCTAGGGATTATTATGTACCAGGTCCTCTTGAGGTTGCTGACGATATGTTTATAAATATAGCAAACAGAAATCAACTCAACATGTTGAATTCGATAGTTCATTAAAGACAGATAATGCACAAAAGCATACATAGTAATTTTTTTAGAGTTGAGACATGGGCTAATCAGGAAATGTACAGTGCAGTGAGAGCTATAACAGGCAGACTCACCTAATCTGGAAAAATCAGAGAGATTTCACTAAGGAAGTAACAATTTTAACTGAGGCTTGAAATGGAATATGTGTATATGTGTGTGTGGGGGGGGGGGGGGGGTATATAAATGGGGAGAGAGAGTGTGCCTCCCTACAGACACAAAGTCCTTGTGGGAGAAAGTAGCTTGACAATTTTGAAGAACTAAGATCGTTGTGGCTGACCTATGGTAAGGCAAAAATAAGTCTGGACGAATTGAAGATATGGGTAAAAGCAGATCATGCAGGACCTTATAGACCATGTTCTGACTTTCAATCTTTATCCTAAGTGTAACAAAAAAGGATTCAAGGGTTTTAAGTAGGAATATTACAAACTGGTATTTTCATTTCCAAAAGAGTACTCTAAAAGCTTGTGGGGAATGGGTTAAAGAGAAGCAATGGTGAGTATATGGAGACTTGGTAATAATGGTATTTCAGTAGTGCAGGTGTGAGATGTTGGCTTCCTAGTCTAGGGAGGTGCCAAAAAGATAGACATGGAAAGATCTGAAAAATATTTAAGAGGCTTAATGATAGAACTTTGCGATTGGGTGGAAAAGATGGGGCATGAGGGAGAGGAAAAGGGCTCTTGAATGAATGACTGGGTAAATAGCCATGCTGCTCACTCAGGTAGCAAACTTTGGAAGAGAAGTGAAACATTAGAGTAAAAATGAGGGGTTCACTTTAGGATATGATTGAGAACCTTATAAAAAATCCAGGTATGGTACTCCATAAAGAGGTGAGGAGAGAGGCAGACATTCTGGAGTCATGATATGCAGGGAGTGATTAAAGTTATACATTTCCTAGAAGAGATTGAAGCATGATAAGAAAAGAGAATCTAGAACAAAACCCTGACAAGGTTCACATTTCAAAGGTCAAAGGAGGAGGAAATGTTGAAAGAAACTGAAAAGGAACGACTAGCAAAGTCAGAGGAAACCAGGGAGTTTTTCAGTGAGAAGGTTGTGGCCAACCAAGAAGATTCTGAAAAAGAGGAGAGGAAAACCAGAAAGGGTTCATTGGATTTAACGGCAATGGGATTCTTGCAGAGGGCTGTTTTGTGGAGTTGGGAGGAGGGTGGTAAAAGCAAGATTGAATTGGGCTAAAGTAAATATGTGGGAAAGAACCAGAGGAAGGAAATTATTTCTGGCAGTTTGGCCTTAATGGAGAGAGAACCTAGGAACAGTAGTTGGAAGACACTGTGAGTAGTTTAGTAAAGTTTATTTGTTGTTTAAGATGAGAAAGAGAAAGTTTTGTTTAAATGATAGTGGCAAATGGAGGGATTTTTTAAAAAGTTTTATTTATTTACTCATGAGAAACAGAGAGAGAGAGAGAGAGAGAGAGAGAGAGAGAGAGGCAGACACATAGGCAGAAGAAAAGCAGGCTCCATGCAAGGAGCCTGATGTGGGACTCTATTCCAGGACTCCAGGATCACTCCTTGCCCAAAGGCAGATGCTCAACTGCTGAGCCACCCAGGCATCCCCGGAGGTTCTGATTCTTGATGCAAGGATAGACCATCTTGACAGCTACTACCTCCATGATGGCTGAAGAAAGAAGAGTTTACAGACATTAATCAGGGCCCCTGATGGCCAGGGAGTCTACCCTTTAAACTGAGGTGCAAACCTTTTTCTTGACAGTTTCTTCTTCTAATCTCAATTCTAAGAGTCTGGTTTCCTACTGCTTAACATCTGTAGGCTTCGGGAATCTTTTATTACACAAACAATGCTAATAGATCCTGGATTTTCAATCCAGTTTTTCCTTTCTTTCTGTTCCAATAAACTGTATTTTATGATATATTACCCAGTGTTCTCACCTCAGTTATATTTTGGAAAAATGTTTTATTTTGCATCATGTGCTATAAAGGAAGAGCCTTATATTTGAACCTTGATTTTTAAACCTCTAGTTTGACCAGAATCTAAGCCCCTACTCATTTCTACTCAGACATCTTTTATGCTTTCAACTATTAACAAAAGTGCTACTAGAAAACAGGCTAAACTCCCATAGTACAATGTTGTCTATGCCTGGAAATTTCTGTTGTCTTGCCCATCTACTAGTGTAGAGCCCCTTCTGAATGTTAATTCCTACTGATATTCAATATTAGGTATACACGTTATTATGATTATTCCTCTTCCCTGGATCCTGCAAGAAAGGTCTCTGTATCTCACGGTTCTTCTTAATAAAAGTGAAAAAAATATCTCAGTGTTTTATTTCTATATTGGAAAATAAGTAAACTCCATGGGTTGGGGATATCATTGCAAACCTTGCAGAAACAGAAAGGTATGTAAAGGAATACCATGAACAGTTGTATGCCAATAATTATATAACCTTGATTAAATAGACAAATTCCTAGAAAGACACAAAGTATTAAAACCAAATCAAGAAGTAGAATAGGCCTAAAAATAAGAAGATTGAATTAGTAGTTCAAAAAGTTCCCACAAAGAAAAGTCAAAGACCAGATGATTTCACTGTCAAATTCTGCCAAACATTTAAAGAATAATACACACCAATCCTTCAGAAACTCTTCAAAACATAAAAGAGGAAAGAATGCTCCCTAATTCATTCTATGATGCCAGCATTATCCTGATACCAAAACCAGACAAAGAAATAAGAAGAAAATTACAGGACAATATCCCTTATAAGTAAGGATGCAAAATTTTTCAATAAAATGCAAGCAAAAAAAGTACACTAGTACACTGAATCAAACAACATATACTAAGGATCATACAAATTGGATGTATCCAGGAATGCAACGTTTATTTAACTTACAAAAATCAACCAATGTAATACATCACATTAATAGAATAAAAGACAAAATCACATGATCATCTCAATAGATGAGGAAGAGCATCTGAGAAAATTGAACACTCTTTTATAATGACAGCACTCAACAAACCAGGAATTAAAGGGAATTTTCTCAACCTTGTAAAGCACACTTGCAAAAAATCCAGAACTATGATTGTACTTAAGGTGAAAGCTTGAAATCTATCTTCTCTGAGATCAGGATCAAGATAAGTAGATCTGCTCTCACCCTTTCTAATAAACATTGCACTGGAGGTTATAGCTAGAACAATTGACAAGAAAAAGAAAAAAAAGGCACCTAGAGTGAAAAGAAAGAGTAAAACTATATTTATGGATGATACGATCTTCTATATAGAAAATCCTAAGGAATCTTGAAAACAAACAAAACAAACAAACAAACAAAAAGGGTAGAGCTAATAAATGAAATCAACAAGGTTTTAAGAAATAAGATCAATATGCAGAAATCAATTGTGTTTTCATACCCTAGCAATGAACAAGGCGAAGGTTAATCAAGAAAACAATTCCATTTATTATAGCATCAAGAAGATAAAATATTTAGGAATAAGTTGAACAAAATTAGTGTAAGGTTTGTTCACTGAAAACTACAAAATAGCTTTGAAAGGAATTAAAGACATAAGCAGAAAAACTGCTCATGGATTGAAAGACTTAATATCTTTAAGATGGTGATATTTCCCAAATTGATCTACAAATTCAATGTAATTCCTATCAAAATTCCAACTGTCCTTTTTACAGATATTGACCAGCTAATTCTAAAATTTTTAAAAAGATTTTATTTATTTATTCATGAGAGATACAGAGAGAGAGGCAGGGACAGGCAGAGGGAGAAGCAGGCTCCCTGTGGGGAGACATAGGTAGAGGGAGAAGCAGGCTCCATGCAAGGAGCCCGACATAGGACCTGATCAGGATCAGGCCCTGGGCTGAAGGCGGTGCTAAGCCACTGAGCCACCCGGGTTGCCCCCAAATTCTAAAATTTATATGAAAATGAAAGAGATCCAGAAAAAGAACAAAGTTGAGAGTCTCATGTGTCCTGATTTCAAAGCTTACTACAAAGCTACATTAATCAAGATAATATGATAGGGGCACCTGGCTGGTTCAGTTGGCAAAGCATGCAACTCTTAATTTCAGCATTGTAAGTTCAGGGCCCAAGTTGGGTGTAGTGATTATGTAAAAATAAAATCTTAAAAAAAAAAAAAAGAAAGATAGTATGGTAATGACATAAGGGCATACAAATTGATCGATGGAAAACCACATATCAATAAAAACTAGATATCCACATGTAAAAGAATACAGTTGGACCTATACTTCACACCATATACAAAATTTAATGCAAAATGGATCAAAGTCCTACATTTTAGAATTAAAAGTATAAACTCTAAAAGAAAACATGGTCATGAGTGTTCATGACTTTGGATTAGGCAATGGTTTTTTGATAAGCTAAAAAAATAGACACACACACATACACACAAAGAAAAAATAAACAAATTGGACTTCATCCAAACCAAAAACTGTGCTTCAAAGGACAGTATTGAGAAAGTAAAAAGGCAATCCATAGAATGTAGAAATATATTTGCAAATTATATATTGGATAAGGGACTGGCATCCAGAATATAAGAAACTCTTGCAACTTAATAATAAAAAGACAATTCAATTTAAAACATTGTGAAGGTATTTGAATAGACATTTCTACTTTATTTTGACAAATAAAGGCTTTCTGAACTTCTTTTAAATGAAAAAAAAAATCCATGCACACAGTTATCAGAATGCAGAGCCTCTACTTTTGCCTCGTCTCTTCTGTCTGCTGTTTCTTTCACTCACTTAACTGTACATTAGGAATTCTACCAAGAAATAATGGGGTCAGAAGGAGGTCAAAATGAAATTGTTTAAGTTTTTACTTACTGATAAAAAAAAGCCCAACTATTTAATAGAGTCAGAAAGTAATCATTCAAATGTATTTGAGTCACCTTATGGACCCTGATTATCTGTGCTTTTGCTATCACTCATTATGAGAAATAGTTAAGATGTAAATTAATCTTAGAGTGATTAGTAAATTATAATGACAATGTCTTCATTGACAAAATAGAAATGCTATTTAGAAACAATATGTGAGATACAGACTAAGTGATCAAGAGGATTGCTTTTGAAAATTTGAAGCAAAATGTAAATTTCCTTTAAAATCAGGATCTCTCTGATTGGAACAACCAATCACTTTCCATTTCTATGTTTTCCAGACTGTGGACAAGAGACAAACTGGATAAGAGTATGACTCTGCAGTAGAGCTAGGTTTCCTTTTGGCTCTTTGCTGTAAAAGGTGAAAAATCAAAATAGCTTTACAGTTTTTGAGGGACTACAGAAGGAATTAAATAAGACACTGTATGTGAAAAGCTTGGAACAGGGCCTGGCATGGATGATTGTTCAATTAGTGGCAACAATGTCCTTGATTATGTGTTATTGCTGTGTACATTAAAGGCTCCGGAAACAAATATTCTAACTTCATTTGTCTGTTTAATGTGATCAGTCTTGAAAATTTGTTTTTATTTGAACAACTAATTAGATTAAATACTCATGAGAATAATTTAGTAAAATATTTTGATTATTAAGAGAGATAGATAAAAGATTTAGTATAAGGATCTTTGTGAGCTTTTTTCCCCCAAAGTAGATGGAATGGTCACAGATAAGGAACTTGTTTTTCATGACTTTGCCAACATTAGCTAAAATATGACAGAAAATTCAGGACATTACATGCGGTTTCCTGAAACAAATGTTTGTGGAACAAAAGTCATACCTAACATATTGTTTAGAAATGAGTCATCAGGGATCCCCGGGTGGCGCAGCCATTTAGCGCCTGCCTTTGGCCCAGGGCGCGATCCTGAAGACCCGGGATCGAATCCCACGTCGGGCTCCCGGTGCATGGAGCCTGCTTCTCCCTCAGCCTATGTCTCTTCCTCTCTCTAAGAGGAATCCTGAGGTGGTGGGGGCTGGAGTGGGGGCCTTGCAAGTGCCAGAGCTCTTTCTGCCTCAGAAGGGCCTCAGAGAGAGGTCATGGCTACCCCAAAGGTTCCTAAAAGACCCCACATCAGTGTCTTGTTTTAGGTGCCAAGGCCATCTGTGAAAGCTAGAGCTAGGCCACCCCA
This sequence comes from Vulpes lagopus, assembly GCF_018345385.1. Lineage (NCBI taxonomy): Eukaryota > Metazoa > Chordata > Mammalia > Carnivora > Canidae > Vulpes > Vulpes lagopus. The sequence goes on from NC_054840.1 coordinate 18,996,001, forward strand.
GGTCCTTCCGGTATGGTCCCACTAAAGGCAATGGGTCCAGTCAGGTACAGCTTCCCGAGGCCCTAGTGCAACCTGGGGACTTGGGGGAGCCCTCCAAGCAAAGCTCCATCAAAGATCATGGGGTGATGGGTCAAGGAAGGTGGTGGGTGAACCCTTACATACTCTAGCTGGGATAAGTGATGAGAGGGCCAGAGAGAAGGGGTGTGCTCCGGTGGTAGGAAGACACTGGGGGGCTAACCGGAAGATGAAATTGCTCAGAAGACCCCGAAAGTCTGGTCCTGGTCCCCTGGCTCCCATTCTGACCCACAGATCTCTGATCTCTCTCTCTCTCTCTCTCTGTGTGTGACTATCATAAATAAATAAAATTAAAAAAAAAAAAAGAAAGAAATGAGTCATCAGAGCTCTCTCCTGTGGCCATGCAAGACTCTGAAAGGAAAGAGGGCTAAGGAGAAGGTGGTCCTAGCCCCTGCTGTTTTGAAGAAGCCCAAAACCAAGAAGATGGTCAATCTCCTGTCTGAGAAAATGCCCAAGAATTTTGGCATCAGACAGGACATTCAGTCCAAAAGAGACTTCAACTTTTTTGAAAATGGCTCCACAACATTCAGCAGCAGCGGCAAAAGGCTATTCTCTATAAACATCTAAAAGTGTTTCTCGTTATGAACCAGTTCACCCAGACCATGGAACGCCAAACAGCTACTCAACTGCCTAAGCTGGCCCACAGACATGGACCAGAGACAAAGCAAGAGAAGAAGAAGAAACTGGCCTGGGCTGAGAAGAAAGTTGCTGGCAAATGGGATGTCCCCTCTAAGACGCCTCCTGTCCTTAGAGCTGGGGTTAATTCTGTCACCACCTTGGTGGAAAGGAAGAAGAAGCCTCAACTGGTAGTGATTGTACATGATGTGGATTCCATTGAGCTGATTGTCTTCCTGCCTGCCCCATGTCATGAGATGGGAGTCCCCATTGCATTATCAAGGGGAAGGCCAGGCTGGGGCCTTAGGTCAACAGGAAGACCTGCACCACTGTCATCTTCACACAGGTTAACTTGGAAGACAGAGGAGCTCTGGCTAAGCTGGTGGAAGCCATCAGGACCAATTACAATGACAGATATGATGAGGACTGCCCTCACTGGGGTGGCCCATGCTGCCAAGTTGGAAAAGACAAAGGCTAAAGAACTGGCCACCAAACTGAGCTGAGTGGATGCTGTTGAATTTTCTGTACAGAATAGTAGTAAAAAGTTCTCTGTCAGCCAGTAAAAAAGAAAAAAAATAAATAAAAGGAAATGAGTCATCAGTATCCAACTTTATTAGAGAAGGCAATTCAATTAAGCTACCTTTTTTTTTAAGAAGGCAAACTCCACGGGAATTGGGGTTCCTTGTGCTGCTATTTAACAACAAAATTTTTAAAAATCCAAATAATTTTATTTATATTCAATATTTTTGAATTAAGTAATCATAAACTGAACATGTCTTTAATACTGATTCATATTTACTTGCATTTCATTTGTTATTTATTGCCAGGTCTTCATTTTCAATTATTAGATTTATTATTATTATATTTTATATATGATTGATCAGATTTATTATAGGTGCACTTTATATTTTGTTTTTACTTTTTTCTTTAATAATTACTTGCAACTATACTACTTTTCATAATAGCTGTATATTATTTGTCCATTAAGTAATATTTATTTCTCATTTTCCATATTGATATATTTTTAAAATAGAGCTTAAAAACCTAGTTCAAATAACGTATTAAATAAGTAATGATAGATGGTATCAAGGTATGTTTGAATGATGAAAGGTTTTGAAACACTATGGTATGATAAACTTTAAGGATCAGGGCAGCCTGGGTGGCTCAGTGGTTTAGCGCCTGCCTTCAGCCCAGGGTGTGATCCTGGAGACCCAGGATCGAGTCCCACATTGGGCTCCCTGCATGGAGCCTGCTTCTTCCTCTGCCTGTGTCTCTGCCTCTGTGTGTGTGTGTGTGTGTGTGTGTGTCTCATGAATAAACAAATACAAATCTTCAAAAAAAAACACTTTAAGGATCAAGTTGCAAAGACATTGTTCTTGAATTTTAAGGCTCAAGAGAAAATAGGCACTTAAGGAGGTATAATTATTCTTTCCATTCTTCTAGCTTGATACCTACATGTAAAATTTAAGAGCATTATCCAATTTTGCCTTTAAATTACCAAAAATTTCAGTTACTGCTTATTCACAAATCAAATATGTTTTTTATTTTTCCTTTGAAATGCTCCAAAATTTGCAAATCAGGACAGAAATGTCCACGACAAGAACTGATCTCAAAGTACTCACAATTTAATAGTGGAAGCAGACACACAAAACATGGAACTGTAATGGAAGGAAGAATGGATTTGGGGTGATGATAGATATCTAAGCAGTTTTGTGGTAGTCCAAATGAGGTAAAAAAAAAAAAAAGTTATGTCTGAAAGCAAAAGAGAGAGATCCAGAAGACTAAGCAGAGCTAGTGTCATTTCCCAGGGGTTTAAGGAATGAGTAGGTGAAATGGTGGTGGAATGGAGTCCAGGTAGACAGAAGTGATGCTCTGAAGTAAGGAAGTGCAAGATACGTTCATCAGTTGAAAGCCTACTATGACCGGTGCAGAAGGCCATGTAGTGGAAATGAGCCTGCAAAGAAAACACAAGACTGAATATCAAACTAAGTAGTTTAGAGTTTATTCAGGGAATTTATTAAAGCAATGGGTTCATGAAAAGTTGGGTCATTGCATTTTTTTCGTATCATCCCATGCTGCCGTTTATGCAGAGGAAACTGAGTCCGTTTAGAGCTAATGCATCCAGAGTTCTCCTGATCGAAGAAGTAAATGCCAAGGCCAGAGGTCATTAGCACATCCTTGGAGCCATAAAATTGGAATTGTGGATATACTGGAAGACTTTGACTTAAAAAGAAAACCATTACAATTAAAGCAAGTATTAAAGAGTGTAATTGACGGGACATTTGCCAACTTTGAATTAATTAGATTTAGCTTTAATCTCTAGAAGTGCTGGTTGCAGCAAAATGAAACCATCCTTCTTCAATGCAGTAAGACATTAATGTTCCCATTATGATTCATTTCCAATTTGAGCTCTTTCCCAACTCAAATCTATTGGTTGGTTAAAAATGAAGTGGTGGCTGCAAATAACATGGGAAGACCTCCGTGGGGCTCTAAATTAGTCAAATGAAAGGCATTGTTCCCATTTAATTGTTCTGAAAATCCAACCAATAGGTTCAACATTGCCAGTTTTTGCACTATGCTTGTGCATGTGTCTGAGTGCGTGGGCATGCATAGGAATGTCTGCTTTTAGCGAAATGGGCAGGTATGAGATATATCGATTGAGTTCTTCCTGTCATTGACTGAGTAGCAAACCTGTCACTTCTCCAAGTAGTGAATCATGTTGACAGAATGCATTACATTTTATAAGTTTTTTTCTTTGTTCAGATCATTTGTAGTTGAAGCACACTTGCCACCTTTTAAAAGTGATCTCTGCAGCATTCCAGAGCCACTGAAGTATTCATCTTGACCTGGATAGTCAGTTTCTCTGCTAGCACAGATTTTTAACATGAACAAGATTCTTTCAACCACTCTTTGCTTTGGATTCCTAACTTTGTTATCTGTAATGATTTTTTTGGAAATGGTGCATGGACGGCCATATCTTACCCAAGGTATGTACACGTGAATCTAAAATCCTACAGATGGGTGAATAATCCTTATTCTCCTGTTTGCATTGCCTTGATTTTTCTGCCATTATTGAAATAATGCTCTAAGGCACTGGTATTATGTAATCATCAAACATCCCTTCAGAAGTTGCTGTTTTAAATTATAATCTATGATGCTGTTCTTCTCAAGTAAATTAATTTTAATCAGTTTGTACTAAATGTATTTTAACTGCACTTTATTATTTTTTTTCTAACCATGGGGAACCTTTTTCTTACTTCTACTCTATGACCATAGGTGGTGAGTGTATAAATAGTAATACAATCAATGAACTAATATGTGCATATTTTGAAGTACATTTGGGGAAACAAAAGTAATATTTTTATCCAATGAGATTATAAATAAGTTATTTATGAGAGGAGAATGGCTCAGAAAAGAACAAATTAAGATGGAAATTTGTATTTGCAGAGATGGGGAAGTAATAATGCAAGGGGAAATCTACATAGTATTTTCAAGGAGGACAGTGCTAGCACCCACATTATGCATTTATCAGATTTCTAACATATTAGGGTACTTATGTTAAATGAAATAATTTAATCTATGATATCTACAAATATTTACTCTATATAAAGTTGGAGAAAATAAATATCTGCTCTTATAATATTGTAACTTCTGTTAATCTTTCTTTAAAGTCTTCAATTCATTTTGTAGTGTAAATAACTCTTCATCTGAGAATCAGTAGAGCTAAATTTAATGTTGGTTTATTAGGTGAGCAATATCATTGAAACTTTTGTATATTTCTTTATGTTTGAAAAATAGTAACTTAAAATGTGCTATTTTCCCTTCTAGCTTCAGGTTACCATCATCTAACTGACCTCCCTGATAGGAAGGAGTCTTTAGCTTTTGTCTTACATAAGGGAATCAAAGGACAAAAACAAAAAATAAATAAAATAAAAATTAAAAAAAGAACATAATACATTTGGTTTACATGATATTGGCTTAAGAAGAGGGCTAAGTTTCTCCCTTTTGGACTGAATTCAATTTTACTAGATCATGTTGTCTCAAGTGTGGTTTTAAAAGTCAGTGAAAGAACAGTTCTTTTGGCAGTGAAAATAAAAAAGCATAAATCCTTGTTATTTATTTATAAGGATTTTCCCATTGAAAAAACAAATTATCTCAGAGACATAAATAGAAGCTTGGGAATCAAAAACTTTGGATTTTATCCATGGCTCTCATTTTGTGTTTGGCTGGTCAAAATCATTGCACTTCGTGGGCCTCCACTGGTCTTGTGAAATAATGAGATTTTCAATATTCTTACCATTCTGCAGACATGTGAGGAAAAATGACACCATTCATTGGGAGCTTTTCAAAAAGGTTAAGATGTTAGTTAGTGGTAATATATTTATTTTTTTATTGGTGTTCAATTTGCCAACATATAGAATAACATCCAGTGCTCATCCCATCAAGTGCCCCCCTCAGTGCCCTTCACCCAGTCACCCCCACTCCCCACGCACCTCCCTTTCTACCACCCCTAGTTCATTTCCCAGAGTTAAGAGTCTCTCATGTTCTGTCTCCCTTTCTGATATTTCCCACTCATTTTTTCTCCTTCCCCCTTTATTCCCTTGGATGTTAGTTAGTGGTAAATATAACTTCTGATTTCACGTGGATGTGGAATATAGAAAAATCCAACCCTAAAGCATTTTTCTCAATTAAAATTAAATAACACCTCTGACCCTAGAATACCACACATTGATGTGCTTATATCACTGGCAGTATATTGGAAAGTTTTCTCTCTGGGACTCCCTTGGATCTGTTGCATTGTATGTAAATGGAAAAGATTAAATTACTAGTAAGGTCACTTTCTTATCTAAATTGTCTATGATTAGAGTGAGCCTCTGTCCATACACACATTTGTCAAAGCAGCCAAATATTTGACTTATTGTAATCTTTTAACACATTTCTCAAATAAGCATTTGTCTGCTGACAGGGTACAAAGTTGAGGTTACCATCCCTTGCTCTTTCTGTGTTAGTATTTCAGACAAATGGCACAGTCTGCCAGCTTTCGTTTTGTTGGGACTATAGAAAAGCACGGCTTGATGGGTAAACCTGACACTGAGCATACTGCCTAACACAAAAGACTGAAGAGTGAATATCATGACCCAGAAAACTATATATATAATTTATTAAATTTTGGTATTTTATCATTTTGGGGGTTTTCAGATTTCTTTCTGGTAAAATTTCTCCTCTGTCTCAAATAAAAAGCTTCACATTTGAATGTAAAGCAAGGAGACAGTAAACCTTTGATCCAGTATCTTACGTAGTAATGAATCAGTATTATTGGTACGCCTGGTGGCTCAGGGGTTAAGCGAGTCTGCCTTCGGCCCCGGGCGTGATCCCAGAGTCCTGGGATCGAGTCCTACATCGGGCTCCCTGCATGCTCCTCCCTCTGCCTGTGTCTCTGCCTCTCTTTCTGTGTCTCTCGTGAATAAATAAATAAAATCTTTAAAAAAAAAATGAACACGTATTATCTGTGTGTTTGTAAAAGCATTCACTCCATCACATCTGGGTCACTTTGCCATCATTTGTGCTAAGGGTGCATCGACACTCAGGTATTTATTCAAACGTTTCCTTTATCAATATTAACTTTTAGTTCAAAGGCAGAAACAGTCTGAATAGTGCAATTTTTTAAGGCTGTATCGGTTTTATTTATTTTTAAGATTTTATTTATTTATTTATTCATGAGAGACACAGAGAGAGAAACAGAGAGACAGAGACACGGGCAGAGGGAGAAGCAGGCTCCATGTAAGGAGCCCAATGTGGGATTCGATTCCAGGACCCCAGGATCACGCCCTGGGCTGAAGGCGGCGCTAAACCGCTGACCCACCCGGGCTGCCCATGCATCTGTTTTAAAACTAAATATGAAATCAAGAAAAAAGGACTTATTTTCTATTATATTTCTTAGAGAATATATTAACTTTAGGAATAAAAAAAATTAAAAAAAATTTTTTTTGAGAAAATATTTCTTCTGAGATTCCTGTAAATGATGGTTGCCTTAAAAGGTAGTGACAAGACGTTCTGAGGACAGTTACGAAAACGTAGTTACTAGAAAACAAACTGGTCAAGAAAGGAAAATAGATCAATTTTCTTTTTTTTTTTTTTTTGATCAATTTTCTTTTGTGAAAAATGTCCCACTTAAACATGCAGAAGAGGATTGTGAATGAAACATAAAAACTTCAGCTCTAAGCTTTCCTCATTACTTCCTTCTCATCTTATACATTCTCTAAGTTGAAGGTAATGAATCCATTTTTCTTATACAGTTCTCTTTCTGAAACAAGTTAACTATTATCATCTGGCTGTCAAATGTATGTTATTTCTTTTTCAAACAAACATTACAAGGTGTATTTTTTAACATTTTCATAAACAACTGTAATAACAATTATGTTATTGCATGGCCACATCTTTAAATGATTTCTGAAGGTCTTCATATAATTGATGTTAAATAAAAGTCCCATTAATATTTTATTAGTGTTTTAATTAATCAATAGAAAAAAATCACAGATAATTTCTATGTTTATGAAGTAAAGAAATTGAAGACTAAGCATCAATGAACTATGGTCAGTGTAGATACAATATTGTCACTTGCCCCAAGTCATCCATTTGCTTCCTCACCCAGGCTTTCTCATTCCTTTCATTAGCCTCTTAGTCCTCTGGATTCATCAATTAACATTCTGTAGATACAGGAAAGGCAGATGATTTAATGGAATTTTATATTCAAATCATGAGCCATTTCTGTACCTAAAATCACAATTTTTGCACTTCTAGACTTCAAACTCGCAAAAATAAAATAAAATAAAATAAAATAAAAAATAAAAATAACAATAAATAAAAAATAAAATAAATAAAAAAATAAACTTCAAACTCGCAAATCTAGTTTCTGCTCACACTGTCAGTGACTATGAGGAACTAGGAAATGGGGATCTACAGAAGTTCTGTGATAAAGGTTTGATTTTGCAGGCCACCTCACAAAAGTTCATTTTGTTTGTAATACACTAGCTGTTGTTTCAATTGCATTATTTGTTGATAGTTTATTGAGTCTTCATGTTTTATGGCTTGAGTAAAGGCCATTTTGTCCTGATTTCTACTCCAGAATAAAATATTTACAAAAATTTGGGTGATATTTCTGTTTTTAAAGTGCTGAAAAAGTTGAGCATCTGATCAAAGAAGGGGCTGGGAAGTAAATTGACAAAGATGGAAAGATGTCAATAACAGGAAGTAGAGATGCCTGGGTGGCTCAGTGGTTGACCAACTGCCTTTGGTTCAGGTCATGATCCTGGAGTCCTGGAATGGAGTGCCGCATCAGGGTCCCTGCAGGGAACCTACTTCTCCCTCTGCCTCTGTCTCTGCCTCTCTCTCTCTCTCTCTCTCTCTCTCTCTCTCTCTCTGTCTCTTGGGAATAAATAAATAAAATATTTTTTAAAAATAGGGAGAAAGTAGACATCATACCACCTCTCCTGCAAGGTTTCCTTAGATGATTTAAAGGTAATCTCGAGAACACAAAAAAGGCTCATATTTAAATTTGTACAGCAAATAAAATCTTAAATTATTTTTCTTTAAAAATAAAACTTTTGAATTATATTTTTTTATATTAAGCACAAGAGTAGAAAATTTCAATAATACAGATAAAAAATAAGAAATCTACCTGCAATTCTACTACCTAGAAATGATGGCAGGTAAATTTTAGGGTGTCATCTTTCAGACATACGTCTCCACCTTTCCTCTCACAATCTCTCTTTGAGTGCTCCTATGCACGCAACGATTTATTTATCAGCCCATTTTTTTGGATTACACAACTTTCTCCACACCCCTTTTATTGGTGAGTATATGCATTGATAGTTACCTGTAAAATGTATTTAATTAGAAATACTTTCAGTGACAGATTGAAATTGGAGGTTTCATTACATTGAGATGATTATTGCAGGAAATGAATTGTTTCCTGCAAAAGAAGATACAAATAGCAAGGAACTATTGCTGGATCTACTGAATAAAAATTTTGATTTCCAAAGACCTTCCAACGTTGGTGAGTCAAGAATTTATTCTGTCTTCTGAACTGCTCTTTCTAAATGTTAATGTATATTAAATAAAATAGTAACTACTCCCTTTTATGCCGCACTGATGGCTTAAGTGTTTTTATTACTTCATATTCACGCTAAAAGCAATGGCATTATTAACAAATATTAAAATCCTATCTTCTTCAATTAGAGAGTCCTAGTGGGATCAATAACCATCTTGTTACAAAATAGTTACCTTTACTCATATTTTCCTCTCATCTGTGCAGCTCCTCAATGGCACAGTTAATATTTTCTTTTACTAAATGCTTCACATCTGTTCATAGGTTTCCACTAGAAATTTCACAAATTAACTGCAGTCTTATAGCACATTTTGCAATCAAATTCTCTCAATGTGGGAAACGGTTGGAGTAAAGAACAGTGGGAAATTTAGGCTACACCAATGGAGTTTTTTTTTTTTTTTCTTTGAAGAACAGCAGAATCTAATTTATAATTGTGCATCAGAATGCTTTCTAAGAAATGACAATTACTGCCGGAAATAGTAAGTCTAGCTTCAGAAAAAATGTGATAATATGTCAGTGTGGTACACTCTCAGAAAACATCTGGCCTAAAGAAAATGTCTATTCATGGGACAATGTACTGACTACACTATCTTAATAAACACTTCAAAAATACAAAGTTTTAAAATTAGAAGTAAGATATTCTCATTGAAGAAAATGAATGAAATTATAAAAAAATGCGTGCTCATTGTAAGGGAGGGAGTTATTATTATTTTAGGTATTTCTCAGTTGAATTATATAGATGTTTGTGTCTTACTTTTTTTCACTTAATATTGTTTTATAAGATTTCCTCATGTCAATAAAATAGTTTATTTCTAAATAATAGTATTTATTAGAACTAAATAATAGTACTTGTTAGAGCTATGGTCTATTTTAGAAAGCTTTGTGTTTGTTACTAGAAATTAAGTATTTTCTCATTACATAACTGGTTGCAATTCAATATTACAGGTATTGAGAAAATATTTGGGCTTTATTTAGGGATGATGGGTGGTCTTAAATCATATGGAAAAGACCTTTGCTTTCCACATAAGATCCTGAATGTGTGTTCTGAAGTGAGTGAAATACTACTTGCAATGAAATTTTTCATATGAAAAATGTATCTTGCAGGAATAGAACTGGCAAACAAACTGGAAGAACTTAACCAGGTGAGAATGTGAAATACTTACATTTCAATTTTAATGATAATTACAAGGCATTTTTTTGGACACATTTTGAAAAATTATTAGTACTATAGTGTAAAATTTTTTTATTCCTGCTAGAGACAGAGTAAAGTAGGGGGAAAATAGTCAAATTTCACTTAAAGAAAAGAAAACCAAAACAAAACTATAGCTGAAGTGATCTTGAGATGAAACATGTAGAAACTCTGGATTCTCATCCCAGCTCTCCAATTACCTAACTATAAGACCATGGACAAATTGAAATTCTCTAGATCTAAATCTCCTCATCTATAAAATGGAAGACTATACCTAGATTCATGATTTTCAAAATTTATTATTATTTTTTAAAGTGGAAATACTTTTTTCCCAAATAAATTGGATGTGTTCCTAGTCAATGAAGCATATGCAGGTGGAGCTGTCCTGCTTAAAGCAGCTAGTTGGGGGCCTGAGGTGTTGCATTCTTGACCTGCTCTCAGCTGCCCTGATAGGGGGCCAGTTAGCAGCTTTCTTCCCCCACTGCTTGACATGTGGGGAAACAATGTGAAGATCACCAAGTTAGATTATTTCAAAACTTTTTCCACAAACACACATGCAAATCCAATACTATACAAACCATGTGGCTGTCTGGGAGAGTGAATTATGCCCAATCGTTCTGAGCAGGTTGGACATCCTCAGGAGCCAGGTTGAAGAGTTAAGTCTTCAGGGCAATCAGAGAGATTGCTAAAAATTAACATGGGTTGAATCCTGGGTAAAACCTCAAGGGCCTCAAAATACTTCTCTCTTTCTGCTGGAAAGGAGAAATATTTCAGGAAATTCAAACATTTACATAACTCTTTGGAGCTCCTTGAAAAGGACTGCTCATTATAGGTGACATAAAATCTAGTCCAGCAACACAGTCTGTGTTTACAGGCTCCCCATTAATTAACACCTCGAGTTGACTTCCTTCATCATAAACTTGTTTTTTTCCTGATCTCCTGTTGAGTCATGTACCTTTTCCAGCTAGTCTCTAAGTTTCCTTGTATTTTTCTATTTAATTCTTTTTATTTACTTTTTTATAGTTTTTCTCCTTTTCTATTCCTTTTTCTCTTCTTTCTTCCATTTTTCCTACTCTTTTTTCCTGTCTTACTCTAATTCTTCTTCGGTAGAAAGCAGTATCATTCTTATGAAAGATCAATAATTTTTATATTTGACTTTTAACAGTTGGAAAACCTAAAAGAGCAGTTCACAGAGGCAAAAGATGCTGAGATATCCTATGCTATAGATGGTCTATCTTCTTCCCATCCAAATAAGCGAGGTAAATTTTCATTTCAAAGTTTTAAAATTGATATCTAAAAGATTAACTTTTGCAATGATTACTGAGAGAGAAGAGATTAACTTGACATTTCTTAATCCTATGGTGAATACCAAAATCCAAGTTAATTTTTAAGAAAAAGGCCAATGAAAATGTTCCCTTATGAATGTATCTGAGCTATGTTGTGTTTACCGCAGTAGGTAGCAAAGTCATATGTCCCAGGTTTAAGTAAAATAGGGTCTTATTGCTTAAAATTGTGACCTATGCTTGCTATTTTGCTTAGAGACTGAAGTTGGGAGAATCACAAATAGAAACAACCCAGTTTTAAGTCAATTCAAATTTTAGAACATCTTTATTGAAGTAAGGAGAACCCTCATTGCTCTAACACTTGGTTTAAGGTTTGAATCATCACAGTTAATTTTAGAAAGATTTACCTTTTGGACTGTCTTATTTTTTATAACATTTCTTGGGAAATTATTGTTTCTTGCTGAATTAGTTATTATATTTGAAAAAATTATATGTATATTCCTCTATTGTAATAGTGATGTGAGCCTTCCTAAGATTCACAATGCTACTAAGTGGGAAAAGGATGCACTGGTATTATTTAAACACTTAGCGTATACCAGACATTTTATATTTTAATATGTCAAAATATTGTGGTTAAATACATAGGCTCTAGAGCCAAACTGCTTGGGTTAAAATCAATGTGACATTTCCTACCTGGTAACCTTGAGCAATTATGTAACTTCCTATACATTTTCTTTGCCCCCAAATGCAAATTATAATAATAATTATCTTTATGAGATTGTCGGGGATGAGTAAATATATGAAATGCATTTAGAATAATGCCTGGCATATAGTAAATACTATGTAAGCTTAACTTGTTTTTTATGGTTTTGATCAATACTATAATTATTATTTTATTTTCATCATAAACACCATAAGATATCCATTACTATGCTTATTTTATAGATGAGGAAATTACATCTCAGAGAGGTAAAATTATATGCCAACAATAACCCAATTGCTAAGTGACTCAGCTAGTGAGCCAGAAAAGAGAGAGTAATAGAAGGTGAATTGGAAGCTGTCAGGGAGAGAACTGTCAGGAGTTTTGAGGACCTTAGCTTTTACTGGGACATCATTAGAAACTTTGAACAAGAGAATAATGAGATAAGCTTTAACAGAACTGCTCCTCATGGAGAATACACTGAAAAAGATGGGGAAAGGTAGAAGCAGAGAAGCCATTAAGGAAGAGAATTTAGTGTTTCAGATGATAACGTGGTAGTAGCTTGGATTAGGGTGGCAGTAGTGAATTGATAAGAAGGAGCCTGATTCTGGATATATTTGAATAAAAAAATTAACGAAATTTACAGTAGGATTACCTGTGGTTTGAGGTTTTTTTTTTTTTTTCAAAAAAAGGAAGGCATCATAAATGACTTCTAAATTTTTATTTTGAGCAACTAAGTAAAAGAGGGTGATTTCTATTTATTGAGCAAGAGATAGCTGGAAGAAGAAAAGGTTTGATGGTATAGAAGTGTTGGGATAGAGATTTATTGGGCCTTCCTATAATTAACATAGCTTAGACTATAATGTGGTACCAGTTTTAATCCAAATCTCAGAGGCCTATTAATAATCAAGTTCAATGCATGTAGTACAATCCTCTGCTATTTTCTGGCTATATCATCTAGAATGTTGTTATATCTTTACTGTCCCTAATATTGCCAAGACACAGGAAAAGGATAGAGGACACATCCCAGCTCTAAACTGCCTCAATTCAGAACTCAGTTCAATGATAGGTGTCACTTCTCCTGAAGTCCATTGGCTAGAATTAGTCAAGTGGGCTGGCCCCAAAATACTGGCAAGACAGGTTGAGAGATTTTAGGAAGTACATATAATAGTTGGGGAGTACTGCCTCTACCACAGTCTATCCTTTGATCTCTCCTTAACCACATAGACTCTACTCAACTCATTCCCATTAGAGACAATTCCAGATTTCTTTCACTGACTGAACGCAGAACAAAGAATAGGCTCTCCCGGAGGAGATACTTACTGTCTTCATCAGCTACAGTGTAGCTTCTTTATTTATAGATCTGTTGGCTAAAAGGACAAATCCAGTAATTGGAAGAGGAACAAGGATGAGATAAGCACAATCGATAATCCCATTCATAAAGGAAACAAACAAGAGACACAAAGAATACTATCCTCCAGTAATTCTCAAATCCCGCTGGGCAAATATTATAAAGGTCCTCTACCCTCCGGTTGGGAAAAAGTGTCTTGACTGGATTCTGTGGTATCTAGGAGGAGTCATTTGCCCATTGTAATGTTTCCAATGGCTGTACTGTTTGAGATTTTTGCTTTTTCATTTTTATTCCTGGACACATCTTATGTGCTACTTTGGGATTATTCTCTTCTCCAGGATGACATAGTTTTCTCAGGTTTCATCCTGCTTTTACAAAGTTGGAGGCCCAAGATTTATTTTGTCTTAAAGTGTCAAAGATATTTTTGTTTTAGGATTTATGGTTTCTTTGGCAATGATATTCTTTCAAAAATTTAGAAAACTTCTCATGTACTTGCTATATGCAAATACTTTTTAAAAAACGGTTTTAGGGGATCCCTGGGTAGCTCAGTGGTTTAGCTCCTGCCTTCAGGCCAGGGTGTGATCGTGGAGTCCCGGGATCGTGTCCCATGTCAGGCTTCTGCATGGAGCCTGCTTCTCCCACTGCCTGTGTCTTTGCCTCTCTCTCTGTGTGTCTTTCATGAATAAATAAATAAAATCTAAATAAATAAATAAATAAATAAATAAATAAATAAATAACAGTTTTAATTTTTCTGCATTCTCACCCCAACTTGGTAGCAGTTGCCTGGAAAATATCTGAAACATACCTTAAAGACTATACACTCAATTTGATTTTTTGCCCTGAGTTCTATTTACAGAGCCTCTGTCTCTTGGAGTAGTTTCAAATCTTATTTTATAGTGTTTGGGATCTAGAAGAAGTCAGTTCTTTCAATATTTTGAGATCTTGTATTTCTTGACTCCGTTTATTCCCTTTTTATTTGTTGTCAGATAGTATTTGGGGGGTAAATAAGGCAAACTACATTAGGAAAATAACCTCACAATCTCAGTGATATAAATTGCTTTAAGATTTATTTGTTGTTTACATGAAACCTTGTGTATGTTGGTTATCTTCCTTTACTCTGTACCTATTCTATGTGTCCCTGTAGTAGAACAGGAGAGAATTGGAGATAAACACACTCTTAATTGTCCAAATGAGGCACATGATCATAATCTAACTTAACAGGGTCATGACAACACCTAGAAAATGTAAAAAAACAAAAACAAAAACAGAAAAAAACCCACAAGAATATTTGGAGAGTCATATCCCTACTACAGCCATGCATAACAATATCTTCCCAGTGTAATAGGCCTCCTTATGCGCATTTTGTAGTTTCAGTTACCTGTGGCCAACCATGATCTAGAAGCAAATGATCCTCCTTCTAACATATCAGAATTCTGGTCAATAGTAGCCTAATGCTACATCATAGTACCTATGTCATTCACTTTGCTTCATGTCATCACATAGACATTTTATCATCGCACATCATCACCAGAAGAAGGTTGACTATAGTATAATAAGATATTTTGAGGGACAGAGGCCACATTCAGATAACTTTTATTGCAGTATACTGTTACAATTGTTTCAATTGTAACTAGAACAATTGTTCTAGTTTATTATTGGTTATTGTTAATCTCTTACTGTGCCGAATTTATAAACTAAACTTTTTCATATTAATGTGTGTATAGGAAAAAAACATAGTATTTATAGCATTCAGTACAATCTATAGTTTAAGGCATCCATTAGGGAGGAGTCTTGGCACATATCCCCCACAGATAAGGGGAGACTTTTGTAATGATCTGAATAGACCATTGAATATATAAATTTGAAGTTTAGGGAAGCAGCTCATATTGGAGATAAAAATTTGACAGTTATCAGCATATCAATTTTGCTTGGTATTGTGATCATACCGCCTAAGGAATGACTCTAGATAAAAAAGAGAAGACAGCCAGAACAGAATCCAGGGCGATTCCAAAGTTAGAAATTGGGCAGATGAGAGAATCAGCAAAGGAACTCTTGATAAGAGTAGCTACCAAGGAAGGAAGTGACAAAGGAAGGCTGCACTGTTTCCAGGAAGTAGTGAAACTGTATTTAAAGTTTTAATAAGTCCAGTAAGTTGATAACTGCAACTTTCCTTCTGAACAGCAATGAAAGATTATTAATGGATTTGACATGAATTTCTTGGTGGACTTTTTGTTAAAGAGAACATGATAAAACAATATTTTTATCATTTGTCAGGAATCACTGACAATAGACACTACTTTTGAGAAATTTCATTCTAAAGAGTAGAAGAAATTGGGATATCAGCTAGAGAAGTTTGAGGGCATGTCAAAGAAACTTCTTTGTGTTTTAGCAAGGAGATATTAAAACATATTTGTATGTAGTAGGAATAAAGTAAATATTTGTGGTGGTAAAAGATATGAACTGAATGCCTAGGTTAAGTCACAAAAACAGCCTACATTATATTTTAAGTGTGATTCCATTATGTAACTAGAAGTTGTCTGGTATAAATAACATTGTATGAAAGCAAAATGGACCCAGAGATCCAGCTAATGCAACTAATAACTTATACTTACTGGGGAATCTTATACTTTGCTTTAATCATTTAATATATCGTGATAGATGCCTACTAAATTCATTAAGAATGTTGCTGTCTAATGTGATAAAACAACATCTTTCATAATAAAAACTCTTAATATATTGGGTATCAAAGTATCACAACTCAACCTAATAAAGGTCATATGTTACAAACCCACAGCTAATATCATATTCAATGGAGAAAAATTGAAAGGGATTTCTCTGAGTTTGGAAACAAGACAAGGTTGCCCACTTTCACCACTTCCATTCAATATAGTACTGAAGTCCTATCTTGAATAATTAAGAAAGACAGAAATAAAAGTCAAAGAAGGAAGGAAGAAGTAAAACTGTCACTAATCGTTGATGACATGATCTTATATATACAAAATCCCAAAAATTTGATTAAAAAAAACTGCTGAAATTAATGATTTCAGTAAAATGGCAGATTACAAAATCAATTTACAGAAATTTGTGGCATTTTTTTATACTAATGATGAAGCTTTGGGAAAAAAATTCCAGTCACAATAGCATCAAAAACAATAACACTTAGTAATACATTGTTTTATTAAATTGTAGTTGATCTTCAAGATTATTTTAGTTTCAAGTGTATAACATAATGATACAATATTAGGAAGTGATCACTAAAATGAATCTAGCTACCCTATAAAGCTTTTAAATATTATTAACTATATTTCCTACACTGTACACTGTGTTCCCATGGCTTATTTATTTTATAACTGGAAGTTTGTACCTCTTATTCCTCTTCCTTTATTTCACTCCCTCCCCTCCGGCAACTGCCAGATCATCCTCTGTATCTAAGAGTCTATTTCTGTTTTGTTTTTTGTTTTGTTTGTTCATTTGTTTTGTTTTTTTTTAGATTCTACATATAAGTGAAATTATATGGTCTTTGTTTGGCTTATTTAGCATAATACCTCTAGGTCCATCCACATCACAAATGGCAAAAATTTCTTTTTTTAATGGATATTATAGTAATGTCTTCTTTATCTATTCGTCTATTGATGGACACTTAGGTTGCTTCTACATCTTGGCTATTGTAAATAATGCTGCAACAACAGAAGGATGCATGTATCTTTTCAAATTACCACTTTAATTTTCTTCAATTAAATACCCAGGAGTAGAATTGCTGTATCATATGGTAGTTCTATTTTTAATTTTTGAGGAACATCTAGACTGTTTCCCATCGTGGCTACACCATTTTTCATTCCCACCAACAGTTCATGAGGGTTCCCTTTTCTCCACATTTTTACCAACAGTTGGTATTTGTTTATTTTGACAACAGCCACTCTGACACGTATGAGGTGATACCTCATTGTGTTTTTTATTTGCCCTTTTATGATAATTAGTGATGTTGAGCATTTTTCATGGTCTTTTGACCATTTGTATGGCTTCTTTGGAAAAATGTTTATTCAGGTCCTCTGCCCATTTACTTAGGAAAAAACTTAACCGCGGAAGTGAGAGATCTGCACAGTGAAAACTCTAATACTTTGCTGAAAGAAAATGAAGAAGACACAAATGGAAAGAAATCTGTGTTTATGGATTAGAATAATAAATATTGTTAGAATGGCTATATCCTCCAAAGCTACCTACAGATTCATGCAATCCTCACCAAAATAAAGAAGGATACTTCACAGAAATAGAAGAAATAATCCTAAAATTTATGTGGCACCACAAATGACCCCAAACAGCCAAAGATGTCCTGAGGATAAAAGAACAAAATCTGATTTCAAACTATACTGCAAAGCCATAGTAATAAAAAAACAGTATGTTACTGGCACAAAAATAGATATGTAGACTAATGAAACAGAACAGAAAGCCCAGGATTAAATCTTGGCATATAGAGTCAACTAATATTCAACAAGAGAGCCAATAAATCCAATGGAGGAAGGATGATTTCTTCAGCAAATAATGCTGGGAAAATTGGAGAAACACATGCAGAACAATTAAATTGGACCCTATGCCTCATACCTCACAAAAATTCATTTGGAATAGAGAGAAGACTTAAACATAAGCTTGATAACATAAAACTCTTTGAAGAAAATATAGAGTAGCTTATCAATACTGGTCTTGGGAGTGACTTTGGATGTGACACCAAAATCACAAGCAACAAAAGCAAAAAATAACAAATGAGACCACATCAAACTCAACAGTTTCTGCACAGCAAAAGAAACAACAAAATGAAATGTCAGGTTATACAATGGGAGAAAATCACAAGCAACAAAAGCAAAAAATAACAAATGAGACCACATCAAACTCAACAGTTTCTGCACAGCAAAAGAAACAACAAAATGAAATGTCAGGTTATACAATGGGAGAAGAGAAATTCTCTTATCCATATATTGGATAAGAGATTAATATCCAAGAAATATAAAGAATACAACTTAATAACTCCAAAAACCTCTAAAAACACCTAATTAAAATGAGAAGAACTAGATTTTTTTTCAAAACTGATATCAAAATAGCTGAAAGCCACATAAAAGATGCTCAAGATTCACTGATCAGCAGGGAAATGTAAATCAGAACCACGATGAGATGTCACCTCACACCTGTTAGAATGACTATCATAAAGAAAGCAAGAGACAATAAGTGATGGTGAGAATGTGGTGAAAGGGAACTCTTACACACTATTGGTGGGAGTGTAAATTAGTCCAACCACTATTGAAAACAATATGGAAATTCTTTAAAAAAATTAAAAATAGATTTACCATAAGATCCAGCAATTCCACTTCCAGGAATATATATATATATATATAGATGAGTGGATAAAATTGGTGTATATCAATAGATAAAATGGTATATATCAAGAGATGAATGGATAAAAATGGTGTGTACACACACACACACACTGGAATATTATCCAATTATGAGAAAGGAAAATATCATTTCCAACGACATGGATGAAACTTGAGCACATTATAAGTCAGACAAAGAAAGACAAGTACTTTATGATATCCCTTCTATGTGGAATCTAAAAAAGTCAACCCAGTGAAAAAAGAGTAAAATGGTGGTAACCAGAGGGCTGTGGAGGCAAAGGGGGTTTGGATCAGATTGATGATGTTTAAGTATACAAACTTGTAATGAGCAGTAAATAAGTCATAGAAATCTAATGCACAGTGTAATGAATATAGACAATGATATTGTACTATAATGATGTAATGTGACCTATACTACTCCAATGGCAATCATATTACAATATATAAATTTGTCAAAGTAACACTGCACACCTTAAATTTACAAAATGTAATGTCAAATTTAGCAAATAAAGAAGAAGAAAAGGTCTCTTAGCTCTCACTTTGGTTTACTTAGTTGCACTCAGTGACTTTAGCTTTTTGGCTTCATAAGCTGACATAAGATGGAAGCAGCACACTTGAAGAAACTTGGGAAGGGGAGATGAAAAATAAATAAATATATGGCTGTCCAATGCATAGCATCCTGATAAAAATAGGGATACAAGAGTGAACCAGACAGACATCAACACCAGAATGATAGTGAGGGATTTCCTTCATGCAGATGATAAATGGTAGATAAGCACTGAAGAGTTTGGCTCTACTGGGGATATCATTCATGATACTTCCTTTCATCCAGGTCCAGAAAATTTCCCAAACTGTATTCCCATTGCATACTTAATCAAGCCCCGCATGAGTAATTTTTGGATATGTGTACATTTATATCTTCCTGACAGAGTTATTCAATGATATCCAAAGGGCCAGACAGGCCAGTGACGATAACTTTCTGAAACACATTATAAAAAGAAGATTGAATTAGTGGGCCAAGCTCCTCAGTTTAATGTCTGAAAATAAACTCTTTTCATAGGATTTGAATGTGGTTTCATTAAAGGAAGCTGCGGCTCATGTAGAAATGAAAAGTATACTCTGAAGCTGTCATAACACTGTGTGTGTAGGTGGTGATGCACTTGAGGGTTACTGGTTTACAGAGTGAATGGAGAGGGAGGGGAAACCTGGCAAGCAGAGACTTTTATCATTTATTTCAAAGAGTATTTCAAAGAGTATCTTTTTAAACTCTTTTTTACAGTGCGTCCCATTCATCAATAGTGAATCAAAGACCTGTCCTCTGAGGTCTTAATTTTCTAAACCACTTAGACTGAAGGAAATCAGAGAATTTTTTTTTAAGATTTATTTATTCATGAGATACACAGAGAAAGAGAGAGAGGCAGAGACACAGGCAGAGGGAGAAGCCAGCTCCATGCAGGGAGCCGGATGTAGGACTCAATCCTGGATCCTGGAATCAGGCCCTGAGCCAAAGGCAGATGCTCAACCACTAGTCACCCAGGCATCCCAGGAATCAGAGAAATTTATCCCAAATTCTATGAAGCTACTATAAGTCAGGTGATTGGGAACAACCTATAGAAGATTTAAAATGACTCATTTGTGCATTTGAAGGTTAAAGAGTACTGTTAGAATTGGTTTGATTTTTCTGAAGCATCATTTTTATGGTCCGAATGTGAAGACTCAATGTGACGATCAAATTGTTTAAATAACATTTGGTGATTTGCAAAGTGAACTTTAAACTCTCTTCCTTCCTTTCCCCTCCTTCCCCCATAAATCGAACCATATTTATCATAGTTTTTACTCATGTGACTTCCTCTTTGGAATTTCAGTCACCCCAAATATAAAACAGAGAGGTGTATCTAATTGGACAACCTACTGTATTCTCTGAACTGTATTATGTGCATTATTATGTAGAACAGTGCTATATAAATGAACTTTCTGTGATGAAGTGACCATTATGGTACTCACTGGTTACAAGTCACTATGGAGTACTCTAAATGTGGCTAGCGTGATGGAGAAGCTGAATTTTTAAATTTTATTTAATTTTAATTAATGTATAGATTCACATGAGGCTCATAACAACCACATTGAACAATCCTGTTACCAAACTCTCTTGCTCATACTGAGCTACACATGAACTATTTTATTCAAATGTGATGCTTCATCAAATATCCTCCTAATAAAGAATTTGTTTCATTTTCTTTTTTAGCCTGCTTTTGGAAATACTGTGTCTGAAGTTTTTTCTCTGGATACAAAAAGAGAAGAACATTAGAAAAAAGAAATACGTCTACTTATTACCGCTTAAAGATTGAAGCTATTTTAAGCATAAAGTAACGGTGGCATTTATTCTGCATATTGCATACTTAAGGGTTAAGTTGTGAATAATGGCAAGTCGGTTGCCCTTTTGCCTGGCATGGGCTATATCAAGTGGACTTGTAGTGCTAAAGTTGACAGTGTTGTATCTATAATTGTATGCTTTCCATAGATTCAATGTCTATATATGGTTTTGTCTGGTGATAGCTATTGAGCTATCAATTAAAATATTTTAAAAAGCATCTTGGAAAATTAAACTCTATGGTCTCAATTTATGAAAAAAAAATTGTCCTTTCTCTTTCTTATGGTTGCGCTAGCTACTATCTCTTTTCTGTTCATTTGGACAACTGTCACTGAAACTACTACAACCAAATAAATATGTCACTAGAGAAAAGGAATACATGATTTATTGGGCTCTGGGAGAAAGTAACATTAGATGTCTCAGAGATAGATATTAAGAAAACTTTCTTACAAAACTATTTGCCTTTTGGTTTCTTAATTCCCATCACAGCATCATGAAATATTTGAGACTCATCATGTCTTAAGAGACTACACTCATTGTGCTAAAAAATAAACAAAACTCTGGCGTTTTCTTGATTCTATTTTCTTTTTCACATCTATACATCAAACTGCTCTTGATTGCATCTGAACAAGCTTATTTAATCAACTCAAGGCAGGGAGTTCAATTTTGTCTGTCACCTGTGCTAGCACAGAAACATCATCAAAGTAACTTTACAGAATATTAAGGACTAGAATAGGGCAGCCCGGGTGGCTCAGCAGTTTAGTGCCACCTTCAGCCCGGGGTGTGATCCCGGAGACCTGGGATCGAGTCCCATGTCAGGCTCCCTGCATGGAGCCTGCTTCTCCCTCTGCCTGTGTCTCTGCCTCTCTCCCTCTCTGTTTCTCTCATGAATAACTTAAAAAAAAATCAAGGACTAGAATAGATGGCCAGATGAGCCTACACACAGTTCCTTATTTCACATGGGGTAAATGCAGCTTATCTACATAATATTAATTTTGTGGTGCTTAAAGAGAAATCTATCTCGTAAGAGAGAACGGACAATATTGTTTAAGTTTAAAAACCCATAAAACAAATCAAGTTGAGTAATATATCTATAGTGTTATTTATATACTTGTTAGGAGCCATCAAATGTACATAAATATTAGTTGCTCAATAATGCTTAATTATTCTCACATATTTATACCAGTTAGAAACACAAACATAATACCGTTATAAAGAAAGTAAAAAACTCCTGTGTTCATCATCTCATGTTTATTAACTTTGGAATAGTTAAACAATATGCATTCTGAACATTCAGGGCTAAGGTAATTTTAAAAAGTTATTGCTACTTCTTCCTGTTAGAAGATTCCACCAAATTACCTTTTAATAGTTTGCTTTGAGAAATTTGATTCCTTTAAGTTATCTGTAGATTAAAGGTATAATTTGCTAGACTTTTTGTAGTGTGAGTAAATTTTAAGATGATATAACCAGGAATGAACATCCCTCATGAAAAACAGGTTATGTAATTGATGCCAGAAGATATAAATCCATATTTACAATTTGCTCTATGAAGCTTCACAAATGAATGAGATGATTCATCATATTCTTAACAGAAATTATGTTTTAATTTCCTGCTATGTTAAAAGAATGGCTTATTTCAAACTAGTGTACTGCTGACTTATTTTCTACTTTGTATAAAGTAGTGGTAAAAATTAAAATAGAAAATAAAATAGCTATGAGTGGAGAAAACATTTTTTTCTTTTTGTTCTTGAAGTCTTGTGTATATATTATGAGATAAATGCATTACACATTAGAATAGAGTATAAATCCATATATTGTGACCTCTGACTTTAATTAAACTGAAGGCCATACGCATAACTTTGCATTAAAAAAATAAAGATGATAGGAAATCAATTTGTTTAATTCAACTTTAAATCTTCACCATAAGAAAATCGTAGGCTTTAATACCTTTGTCAATGCATGAAGCAGCAGCACCTCATTGGATTAGAAGCTTACAAACACCCAGATGGGAGAAAAAGGGAAGAAAGAACTTCCAAGGCCTAGAACACATTCCTATAATTCAACAGAAGGTTGGGGAAAGATGGCAAGATACATTCTAACTTCTTAAATAATTCTTTCAAATGACAAGTCCTAGTACAGGATATTTACCCACTGCTAACTTCCTAATGCAAGTTTATGGAAAACAGAATTGGTTAGTTCTCTCAAAATTCATCTTTCTTTGCTACAGTCCATCTATTACATTTAACAGAACCATTAATTTGTTGTTTATTCTCTAAATTTAAATGTGAAGATTTTCAGCAGTTGGAAAGATTTCCCCAAAACTAAGAATCTATATGCAAACCCACTCTGTATTCTAAGTACACATGTTCACTTCTATGTTCTTTGAGTCCACTTTATTCTTTGAATGATATATTTATTCATTTCTTAGTTCAAATTAACAACTATCCATTTTTTCCTCTTGTAATATGAATATACCATCTTATAACATTCTTCCTTTTATGCTAAAATAAACCGCTGTCCTACTGACCAAACTTTCTTCCTCTCATATGTCAGATCTGTTTGACAGTGATTACTTGGGTTTAAAGAAGTGTTTTCTAGAGGCTTTAAAAACTTCTGCTAACTTATGCTGTGTCTGCTTCAAGAAATAAGTTATCTTTGTGTTTTGAAAGCATACCCAATGCACAACGGGCTCATGTACCTAAGTTGCAGTAACATCACAGTTACTGTTGAGAAATGAACTTTCCAGAGTATGACACTTTACGCTTTAATAGATCAATGAAAAATAATTTGAATCATTTTAAAGAAATCATTCTTAAACACAGTATACTTTTCAACACCTTATTAGACACAGTGTATGAAACCAGTTTTGTAGGTGAGTCACAGTATAATAAGCATCAAGAAGATACTTATTATACTGTGCTAAAATTATGTATATTTAATGAGCCCCAGACTGCTTTAGTAGTTAACTTTAGTAGTTAACTACTTAGTGATTCTTAGCCTTCCCCCATAATTTCATCTGTTACTCCTGTGAGGTTGTTCTCACAATTAACCACTGCTGCTCTTAATTAAATACCAGTTGTAATTTAGATAAAAGAAAAGTTGTTAGGGGACATGAAACCTCCAAACTTGACAAATGAGTGATATCCTTCACTTCCTAGTTCTGTTAACGTGCTCTGAACTGCAAGTATTTTCTCAGTTCTTTAGAAGAATAAAATTGATGGGCTTTATTACTGCTGTTTTTTTTTTCCCTTGTTTATAAATCTTTCTTCTTTTATTTCTGGAACTGGGGCTACGTTTTATTTGGTTGAACCTGACTGATAGGTGAATACATTAAGAGAAGCCTAATTTCATAATTATTACCCAAGAGGCTCACAGGCAAAGGATAAGAGAGAAATAAAATATTTAAGAGAACATATACAACACTGTCTTTCCTTGTTCCTCAATAAAGAGCAAACAGATTGTATCCAAGTTTTACAGAAACAAGTTGGTCTTCAGTTATTATTCTTCAACAGCATGAGTATAACTAGTAAATGCATATAGAAAGCATTTCACTGTACAGTGTTTCGATTGTTTCTTGGAAAAGCAAGTTTTGGAGTTAGGTAACCATTCCTCTTAACTAAAATACATATTTTAAAAAATCCATGCTTTGAAATGGTCTGCATAATTTAATTGAAGTTATAACAATACTTTGATGTGATAGACTGAAGTTCAAACTGTGGAAAGGATTTGCAGAAGGTCAGTTCTTTAGATGTTTTATCATTCAGAAGTGCAAAGAATTTCACTGAAGCATCTTCCATGTTTCTGTGATGTTCCCCCCGAGGAAGTTGTGTCTGCAAAAATGAAAATTGAAATTGTTAAAGCTACTGAGAGCTCCATAGATAAGGGAAGTACCATGAACATCGATTGACAAGAGCTAAAACTCTACAAGATGTTTCGTTATAGCTTTTTTTTTCTTAGGACATGTTTTAATTGCAAAGACAATAATGCAAAATGATAATTTCAGATGAAAAAACATTAAAAGGAGCATCTTCAATGTACAAGCCAGGTGCTTATGCTCAAGCCACAATTCCTTGCTTTGGATACCTGCTACATTCTATTTCTTTTCAGTCTTCAATCTTGGCTCAGGGATGTTGCCATGACATACAAAAGAAATGATCAAACTAATACTTTCAGTTTATTGCTATGAAAGCACATTGCTAATTGTATATTTTGCTCTACTTAAAGGGCCCAACAATAATACTGACATTTAAACATGATATTTCTGCTCTTTGAGAGTTCTTTTAATATATATGAATGATAGTGTGTCAATATTTATCTAAAATAAAAAATTGTCAGGAAAATACAGCAACATATGCCTTACATTATTAAAAGTCTTTGTGCATGTGGCAGCAAGGGAAAGCATAACTAATAGTCCTATTTCTACCAAATTTCATCAGGAAGGCATCCTAGTTTCAATGGCAGTGATGTAGAACTTGCTAACTGTATTTAGAGAAGATATGAAATGTTAAATAAAACCCATTTGAGTTGCTTAGAGCTGAAGCCTATAAAAAACTCAAAACTGTGGTCCAATATGTTAATGACTTGGAGAAGACATTGTTCCAAATACCAGGTTATCTTCTTTTCTAAAACACATATTGAGAAGAGGTTATTTGTTCTGGAAACTAGGTAACATACAGCAGCTGCATCTAGATCTAAACTCAAACCACGCAAAACTTCCACGATTAGAACCAGTTTCACTTTTAGTATGAAGACTGAAACCGAGAAGGTGAAAACCCACAAATAAACCTACTTTAAAAGAGTACACATTAATTCCCACAGAAGTGGAACAAAGATTTTCACAAAGTATAACATCCCACTTCTGTTTGTTTTAGAAATGTATAACCAGAAAAGGTGGCATCCAGCAATGACAACTTAGCATCCTGAAGACTTTATAGGTCATGAAGAGAATGCTGGCCTAGAAGTTCAGAGACACCTGGGTTTGGGATTTTGCTCCAAAAGTCTGTAAAATTTTGAGCAAATCAATTTCCTCTCACAGACCCTCTCACAGACTCCTTTGTTAAAAACAAAACAAAACAAAAGGTTGGATTAAGTGAGATTTTATGTTTTTGAAACTCATAGTGACTTAATCCAAAAAATACTGTACCACTAAGAAATAACATACAAAAGTGATTTTGTAAAGTTAAATGGAAATCAGATATATTTTTTATGTTTTTTTTACTATTCATAAACTATAAAACACTAAACTTCATATGAGGAAGTAAAAAAGCATCTAAGAAATCTCAGTGATAATGGCAGGAAATAATGAATAGAAACCTAATGGTTAAACGGCTGCACCTGCAATGATTGACAAAAGGGAAAGAGAAAATATATGATGCTAAATTTTATTCTAAGCCTGTTCTTTTGTTTTATTACTATCTTGAAACTTTAACAATAAGGATAGTGGTTGTCATCATACCACTATGAAGGACATAATATATGAATTTGAATTTCACCCATAGTGATTCAGGAGACATTATATTAATTCAACTACCTTTTCATAGTTCAGTGGTTATCGGGAGTTTGTATGGTCTAAAATTTCATATGAAAATGTATATGTAAATGAGTTTCCTACATGATTTTTTAAATCATAACCTGTTTTGGTTTAATTCAGAAATACTAAAATGGGCGATAATCCAGCATGTCCAAGGTGATAGAGTACATGTAGAAACCTATTTGTTTCAATCTCAGTGTCATAATGCTCTCAATACATCGAGAAACTGGAGGATTATGATCCTAATTTCAAGGAGTTACTTGGTTCTTAATAGCAATTAGATCCTACTCA
Organism: Vulpes lagopus; assembly: GCF_018345385.1. Taxonomy (NCBI): domain Eukaryota; kingdom Metazoa; phylum Chordata; class Mammalia; order Carnivora; family Canidae; genus Vulpes; species Vulpes lagopus. Next base: position 19,022,897 of record NC_054840.1, read on the forward strand.
AAGATAATGTGGTGATTTTAAACAGTCCTGAAGAGTAACCATACTTGGTATATCTCTAGATATAAGGAAAGTTCAATCCATGTTTTGAAGATGGTAGTGCTCAAAATGCACTGTTTTATTCACAGTACTCATTAAATCCTCTCATATTGGTGGACATCAGTAACTTCATGATTTCATTGATCAAGAGCTCCATGGAGAAAAAAAAAATCTTTTAACTGAGTCATTCTGAGAATAATAAAGTTGAAGTAAAAATATTGGCTTCTCATTATGGTTTAGGGCATTTGATGAAAAGAAAAAACTGGCAGGATTTAAATTGAGAGGTTCAGGGATAGTGTGATGTTTTGGGGAATCTGTATCATTGGTCTAAGGATCATCCTGAGAGAAATAAAAAGCATGAAATTCATGCTTGAAATTGGCAAAACAGTTCCAGATTGTCTTATCTGCTTAAGAGGGAGGATGCATCCTCTGTAAGCTTTACTGAGAAAAAATACGTTGCCTAGATTTTATGTTTAACATTTTATTTTTAAAATATATAATGTATGACTAAATATACTTTTGAAAATGTAAGCTCAGAATTTAAGCTTTCTGGAGTTTAAGCTCTGGAATTTAAGCTACTTACATCATTTACTAGCCATATGGCATTGTGGGTTAATATGCCTTTTCTGCTTATTGTATATTAGTAATAGTATTAGCTATTATTATGGAGTACTTACATGTCAGACACTACTTTAAATGCTTAATATGTTTCAATTCATTTAGTACCCTGGACAATATAATTTGATAGAATTTATTATTGTCCTCATTTTACAGAGTGGAATTTCAGAATTTAACCAAGGTCCCACAACTAACAGATAGATGAACTGGGGTTTGATCCACAGAGCTGGCCTCTCCAGCTGACACTTCACTCCTCGTAATGTACTACTTCTCAAGATACTGAATAGTGATCGGACCTAATTTATGGAATGGGATGATCGCACCAAGTATAGGGCCCAGCACAGAGTACATTTTCAGAACTGTAATCGAAGATCACATTATGTAGTGTGTGCCCCATATATATCTAATTTAATTCTCATAATACCACTATGTTACTATCTAATGGTACAAGATGTAGAGAAACAAGTATGGAAACAAGATAATGAACAAGTGACAGAGCTAGGATTGGGATTAGGTGTTCTGATTCCATGGCTAATACTCTTTCTGCTATACTATTCTCTCCCCTATGGTCCATGTTATTACAATTCTGGGGATGTAGTCATTAGCAACCAAATGGTGCGTGTCACTGAAATCTGTCTTCTTCATAATAGAGGGATTACTACACAGTTATGTATTTATTACATCAATTACATCAGTGATTTATTACATCATAGAATTTTAACCATTGCTCACATATTAATATTCAATAATTATATAAAAATTGGTGGGAATAACTGAATCTTTTTATGGTGAAGTAGATCTCGAATATTCTTTTGCTTCTTTAATGTATTTAAGTTACTTAACATCAATATACTGAGTACAGGAATGTTGAAACAGTGAATTTATAAGCTAGGAAATCAAAAGGGCAATATACAAATCAAGATGCATCCATTAGTCCATTGTGAAATGTTAGTCCGAAGCCTGCATATCCTGCTACACATTCAAATTGTACTCACGTTTGGTATCAGCCCCTGGAATTTGAGAGACGGTTTCCACCAATCCGATCCACAGGAACACCAAATCGCCTTTTTGGATGATCTATTACTTTCCTGAAACAAACCAAGGAGAACATTTTTAAGCTAAAGTCCAAGTTATCAGTTATGACTTTTGTTCTTTTATATCTTGCAGATCTAGGGGCTTTCTTTAGGAGTTGGAATACACACACTAGTTACCATCCATCAGCTTCATCAGCACCCACTATGTGCCAGACACTATCTCTTATCCTCTCAACCTCTGTCAAAGTAGGTATAACTACCTCTACTTTATATCTGAGGAATCTGAAGGTTTGAGAAATTAAATTACTTATCCAAAATCAAACAGTGCAGATGAAAAGCCGGGTCTAATTAGCATATCAGTCTGCTGAGTGTTTAGCTTGGGTAAGTCCCTTTCTCTTTTCAAATGTTGGTGTATTCCTCTGTTATGGAAGACAATTGCACTAGGTCAGTGTTTTCCCCAATCTCTGACTCAGAATGGTTCTTCCAGGGAAGAATGATGGTGGGGGTGGTAACAGTGCTTACTTATGTCATCACTTATTTCGTCATTCAGATTTTACCCAGAGAAGCTTTGTACAAAATGGCCTATGTCTGTTACATATTCTCTGTGTCAATTATTATTTGAAAAAATAGTTTTATTATTAAAATGAAGTTTAAAAAATCAGATGAGAGGACTTCTAGCTTGTATGTTTAGTAAATTCTCTCTTTAGAAAGAAGCAATGTTTTAATTTGATTTGTAATTGCCATCCCTTAGTTCCACCAAATAAAAATCCTAATAGGGGAGGTCCCAGAACTCTCAGAACATAACTCTCACTGGCCTTGGAACTAAGAGAAGTTTTCAGTCTTCTTCATGAAGACAGAGACAACTGAATCAATTATTTTTAAATATTTTGTTTGTTTGTTTGTTTGTTTATTTATGAGAGACACACAGAGAGAAGCAGAGACACAGGAAGAGGGAGAAGCAGTCTCCTCGAAGGGAGCCCGATGCAGGACTTGATCCCAGGATCACAACCCGAGCCAAAGGCAGACGCTCAACCACTTAGCCACCAGGCATCCTCAACTGAATCAATTTTCAAAGGCTTAAAGAATTAACATATTTGTTTCAGAACATTCTGAATCGCTTCTATTCTACCTGCATTAGATTGTCGATATACACTACACAATTTAAACATTAAATATGAACAAAAACTTCAATATCTATGATTTTTTTCTATTATCATTTATTATGTAACTACCATTTAAGGCTCCTGCGGCTACCTTGGGATTGATAAATCAGGCATAGCCTTTGCTTTCAAAAATCTATGATTAAGTACTCTTAGATGAGTAATGAGAAAATAAGAACACGCAGAGGAAAAAATATCTCATTTTTATTGACACAAGGTCTTTATTAACTACCAGGTCTAATAAGTGTTCCTCATATCATTATTAGGTAAATAATTGATTTTAAGGCTCTGAGAAGTATAGAGAAAAATGGAAACATGGGGTATTTTTATTACTGTGTCTTGCACATGGAACATCCATTTACACTGATTGTAATTAAAATAATAAATTGGATGGTAATTAATATTTAATGCTTTATATATGTCAGTCATATGTGCTTAGTACTATGTAGACAAAGATGATAAAAATAGGCAATGAATCAAATTTGGAGGTTATCTCCAAATGATATTGGAGGAACAGGGCCATGTTATGTGTTTTTTGTTTTGTTTTGTTTTGTTTTGCTCTGTTTTGTACCTAATGCAGCCTTCTTTTCTATTGATTCACATCCACCATCTTTTCTAGGTTGGCTTGTGGTTCTGTTAGTCAATGCAGATGGCATAGTATATATGATCTTATAAGGCTGTCTGCTAGACAGTAGTTCGATCAGTGGGGGGGGGGATCCAGGAAAAAAAATTAGTGCTTATTCTTAACCTAGCCATAACACTACCTCTACTCTTTAGATTTCTGAAAAACATACCTTCTGAAGTGGGGTCTATCTTTGTACTCTGGATTTTTTGATACTACATTGACTACATATTTTTCAACTTGATAGTCAAAGGGGAAACATATTCTCTATAAAATAAGCACACATTTAATGATGAAGAGTCATAGGATATTATGCATATCAGTTGTGCTATGGGTATTCTGATATAATTATAAGTAATTATTTTTGGAAAAAAGAAAAAAACACCTTTTATATTTTTTATTTTTATTCACATAATTTATAAACTTTTATTTTAAGCAGTTATTTTCCTTATGGTAGTAAGAATAAGGTCTCAAGGACATTCACACCATAACCTACAGAACCCATAAGTACATCACCTTACATAGCAAAAGATACTTTGCAGATAGGATTAAAAAGGACTTTGAGATGAGAGGATTATTCTGAATTATCTGAGTAGGCCCACTCTGACTGAAGAGTGGGTTGGTTGGAGAGCTGCACTCTGAGAAGGACTTAACCCACCACCACTGGCCTTGAGGATGGAGGAAAGGATCAAGAACAAAGGAATGCTAGGGGTGCCCATGTGGCTCAGTCAGTTGGGTATCTGACTCTTGATTTCTGTTCAGGTCATGATCTCAGGGTCCTTGCTTGACTCTGCGCTCAGTGGGGAGCCTGCTTGAGGATTCTCTCTCCCTCTCCCTCCACCCTCCTCCTCTGTTCACACACACACACACACACACACACACACACACACTCTCTCTCTCTCTCTCTCTCTCTCTCTCTCTCTGTCTCTCTCAAATAAATAAATCTTAAAATAAAAGAAAAGGAATTCTGTGACTTCTAGAGGTTCTCAAAAGAAAATGAGAATATAAGTCCTACAACCAAAAGGACTGAATTCTGCCAACAACCTAAAAGAACAGGAAATGATTTCTCCTCTGGACCCTCCAGGAGTGCTACATGCTGACCTCTTGACTTCTTCCTTAGTCAGCTGGCACATCAGGCAAAGGAGAGCACAGAGCGGCCAGCAGGGAGAATTATAGCTACACAGTGGCTAACAATCCATCACATGGCTGCACCTAATTGGAAAGGAAACTAAGGAAAGTTGTGTAGATTGGCATATGGTGACTGCCAAGGTTCTATTGGATTTTGGACCTACAGAATTGTAACAGAATATATTTGTATTGTTTTGAGTCCAGAAGTTTAAGGTAATGTATTACCATAGTGATAAAACATGAATATATTTGTGTGATTGAGAGCTTATGTCGTGGGCAATGTTCTGTATATATAAAAAATGAGACTGATAATGACTTTTTATTCCTTGAACCCTTCAGTCACTTTACTGACTAACTCCATCAGGGCAGGGGTAAGATAAAAGTCACCTCAGGGTGGAGGAGAGTGCTCAGAAGTTCCAGACAAGTAGGAAGAGGAAGAAAAAAAAAAAGAAAAAAAATGTAGGAAGAGGAAGTGAGAAAGCAACCCCTTCCAGATGTTTAAAGGCCTGGTGAGAAGGGGAAGGAAATGGCATACTTTTTAATCCTATCTGCAAAGTATCTTTTGCTATGTAAGGTGATGTACTTATGGGTTCTGTAGGTTATGGTGTGAATGTCCTTGAGGAGACCTTATTCTTACTACCATGAGCCTGGTGAGAAGGGGAAGGAAATGGCAGAGTAGTGCCACACATGTGATCTGACCTCCCAAAGCGCCTGTGGCATGGATGGTGGCAGGAAAAGTAACGCTTCTGCTTTTTTAAAGGAAAGTATGATGTGTTATTATAAATTAGAACATGACATGTATTGGTTAAGAGTCCTAATGCATTTTTTAAAAAATAAAGATAAAATAAATGAAAGTAGCATTTTCCCCTTTCTTTCCTGCAGTTGATCTTTTTTTGCTCAAGCAAATAAAAGGCAGCTATAGTGATGGAAAGGCAAATAAATTATTTTTTTCCTTACATCTTCCCTTGTTCCATGTCCTTTCCTTCCATTCTTTCCCCAAGACTTGATTAGGAACCAGGATATGAAAGACTTTGATTCTATTTGGTTCTTCTACTTAATGGTAGTGTAAGCGTTTGTAAGACTGTTGTCATTCTGAGCTTCTCTCTCTCTCTCTCTTTGATAAAATTTAGATAATACTTGCTCGCCTATCTTTCAGACCTGTTTGTTTATTTAACACACTTATTTCTTAACTAAATTTGATTGCTTTATGCAGAACCATTGTTATTTATTCTCTGCGCTGGGCATACAGTGGTGAATGAGATATGCACTATCTGTTAAAGCTCACATTTTACTTGAGAAAAGCTAACGAGGCCTCCCTCTCTCTCTCTCAAATAAATAAATAAAATCTTAAAAAAACAAAAAACAAAAAAACATGGGGCACCTGGGTCGCTTGGTTGGTTAAACATCTGTCTTTGGCCCAGGTCAGGATCCCAGGGACCTGGGATCAAGCCTCACATTGGGCTTCCTGCTCAGTGGGGAGCTTGCTTCTCTCTCTCTCTCTCTGCCCTTCCTCACCTATCATGTTCTCACTCTCATGCTTTTTCTCTCTCTCAAACAAATAAATAAAGTCTTTTAAAAAATGGGGCACCTGGGTGGCTTAGTTGGTTAAGCATCTGCCTTCAGCCCAGGTCATGATCTCAGGGTCCTGGGATCCAGTCCTTCATTGGGCTCCCTGCTCCCTGGGGAGCCTGCTTTTCCTTCTTCCTCTGCCTCTGCCCTTCCCTCTGCCTGTGTATTTTTTCTTTCTCTCTCAAATAAATAAATAAAATCTTTAAAAAAAGAAAAAGCTAATGAAATAATTTTTACACATTTTAACTGATCCTACTATCATTTTCTATCAGTCCTCCCCTATCCACTGGTTTTCAAACTATTTGTAGTTTACTATTTATACAAATAAAAGGTTTGTAAAAGAGATCAATACCTAAAATGTTAAGTAAAGAACTGTCTCTATAGGGGCGCCTGGGTATCTCAATCAGTTAAGCATCTGCCTTTGGGTCAGGTCATGATCTCGGGATCCTGGGATCCAGCCTTGCATCAGGCTCCTTGCTCAGCAGAGTCTGCTATTCTCATTCTCTCTCGCTCTGCCACTTCCCCTGCTTGTGTTCTTGCTCTCTCTCTCTCTAATAAATAATAATAATAATAATAATAATAATAATAATAATAATAATAAAAAGACCTGTCACTGTAAAGAAGTGCCCCTCCTTCTCCCTATATGGTGGTCCCTGAAAGAGCTTCCAGAAACACTTCAGGGTGCTTACAGCAGAGTTTGAAAACCACTGGCCAAGTGGATATGAATGCTTTTGTTCTAGCCACAGATCCATATAATTACTTTGATATTTTTTCTAAAATTTGAAATTGGTTTCAAATGCTCATATGTATCTTTAAATCAAAGAAGAAAAATCAATAAACAAATATATATGAAAAGCCATTCAGTATTTAACATTTTTGGCACTAAAACAAAATGAAAACAGTTATTCCCATAAAGCAGTTAAACCAAAAAAAGATCATATTTCAGTAGGTTAAATAATTTCTATACAGCCTCCAACTATTTAGAAGTAAAATGGCTAACTAGTATTTATCTTAACACTTTTGCTGTTATGAAATATATATCACTGTACTAAGCTCTAAACAAGTACACTTACAGGAATAAACAATGTGTAAAACATAAAAGTTAAGAAAGTGAAATATTCTTAAGACCAAAGGGGAAAGCTGTACTTTCTGACTATCTAGTCCCTCTTGTGACAAAATAATGGTATGACATGGCTTATATTATAGATCTGTGTTCATTTTCCATTTTAAACGATTCTGAAATAGTTTAAGGATACAAAAATATCTGCCAAACTAATATAGAGAATAGATTGATTATTTTAAATATAACTTTAAACTTTACACTAATATATACTTCTTGTGTTAAATAGGATTCTTTTAAACATTTATATTCTTTGCTCATCTACATTCTAAAAAGCTTTTTACATTCTAAAACAACAGTTATAAAATATGTATTTAAATATTTTATTGAGAATCACTTCACACATACGAAATAGCCTCTAGAATTATCTATTTGCAGTTTAAAGAAAAATAAAATGAACATTCTTGTTGGCACCAAATGAAGAAATAGAATATTACCTGCACTTTGGAATTAACCTGCATTCTTGCTCCCAAATTGCGTCCCTTTCATGGCTCCGTTGCCAAGGTAATCTGTAGACTGCATTTTGGTCTAATTATCTCCTTGCTTTTCCTTATAATCTAGATGTATTATTCAAAACTCTCTTGTTTAGTGTAGATGGTTCTAAAATTTTATTTAAAAGAAATTGGGATCCCTGGGTGGTGCAGCGGTTTAGCGCCTGCCTTTGGCCCAGGGCGCGATCCTGGGGATCCGGAATCGAATCCCACGTCGGGCTCCCGGTGCATGGAGCCTGCTTCTCCCTCTGCCTGTGTCTCTGCCTCTCTCTCTCTCTCTGTGTGACCATCATAAATAAGTAAAAATTTAAAAAAAAATTAAAAGAAATCATGTATGAACTCTTCTTGACTTCTTTCAGCAAGTATTTTGGTTTGAGATTTGTCCATGTTGATATATATAGCTTCAGTTCTTTATTTTCACTGCTGTAAATATTTCATTCTATTAACATACAACCACTTATTTAGACATTCTACCGTAGATGGAAATTGGAATTATTTTCTTTTTTGTTGTTACGTATTCTTCAGATGAAAATTTTCTTATAGATGCCTTTAGGGCACATTTAAAGATTTCTCTCAAGTGTGTTTTTAGAAGTACCATTGTCAACTATGCCTATGCTTAATTCTATTACCTAGTGACAGACTGTTCCAAAGTTGTACCAATTTACATATCCAAGAGTGGTGTGTGACAACTCCCAATTGTTTCAGATCTAGGCCAAACCTTGCAATGTGGGCTTTTCATCTTCCCCTATATTCATCTGTTTTGTTTCAGAAATTCCACAAATGAGTGAAATCATATGGTATTTGTCTTTCTCTGACTGACTTATTTCACTTAGCATGATATCCTCTACTTCTATCCATGTTGTTGCAAATGGCAAGATGTCAAGCATTTGCAATTTTATCTCATTGTGGTTTTAATTTGGTTCCCCTGAATAAGTTTCTCCCCTTTTCCTTTGTTTATTGGCTGCTTGGATTTCTTCTCATGGAAGTACCTGTTCAAGTCTGCTGCCTGTTTTCTATTGGTTAGTTTTTGTTTTGTTTTGTTTTCTTTTTTCTTTTCTTTTCTTTTCTTTTTTTTTCTTTTTTTCTTTTTCTTTTTTTTTTTTTTTAGAGAGGGAGAGAGATAGACAGAGAAGGTGGGGAGGTGCAGTGGGAGAAGAGAGAGAATTTTAAGCAGATTCCACACCCTGCTTGAAGCCCGAGGCAGGGCTCAATCTCACAACCCTAAAATCTTGAGCCAAAAGCAAGAGCCCGACACTTACCACTCAGGTATCCCAGTTAGTTCTTCTTCTTTTTTTTTAATATTGATTTGTAGGAGGGTTACAAATACTCCAAAAGTTAGATTTTTGTCAGTTATATGCGAAATACTTTCCCATTTGTGGTTAGTCTTTATTGTGTCTTTTATGAAAATCTTTAATGTTGTTTTTAAATTTATCAATATTTTTACTTTTTGTTTATTAATGACTCCTGCTCTAATGTTATGAAGATATTCCTTTATTTCATCCTAAAATATTTTTGTAGTTTTTCCTTTCACATTTATGTTCTTAATTCTTTTGAAATTTTTTATATATGGAATGAGACAAAGGTCATTTTTTTATATTCATACTCAGTTATTTATAAATGTTAGGTTCATGGACAATCCTTTTGCAACTTTACCTCAAATTGTATCGAATCAAAGGTATAAATAAGTCTGGAGAGAACTGAAGTTTTTACGATATCGAATCTTACTATCTAAGATCTTTCTTTAGGTTATCTTTCATGCCTTCTCAAGAATTTTTGTAATTTTCTCCATAAAAGACCTTTCATAGTTTATTAGATTTTCTATTGTTGTGACACCATTTAAAGGCATGGGCTGTAAGGTTTTTTAATAGGTGCCCTTTACTTGGTTAAAACAAAGTTTCCCTCTATTTCTATTATTAGTTTATCAGTGATTTTGATCATAAGTAGATGTTTAATTTTACTGAGTGCTTTTTCAGCATCTATTGAATGATCTGGCTTAGCTTCTTCAGTCTATTATCCTGTTAATTGACTTTCCAAAGCAAACCAACCTTATACTGTATTTTTGTGATGAACTCAAAGATGATGCTGTATTGTCTTTTTAATACATTACTGGAATTGTTTTGATATTTTTTGTAGGAATTTTATCTTCTCTCCTTAATGCTACTATTCTAAATTTTTTTCTTGTTCTTTCTGTATATAGTTTTGATGACCAGATAATGCTTTCTCATGAAATGAATTGAAGATTGTACCTTCTTTTTTGGTTATCCTATTGGGATTTAATTACATCAAGGTATGAAAATATGTCCCATATGGTAACCAGAGCTTTAAAAATTTTAAGCTTAGTTTGTGGACTGGAGCTTAATTGAAGTTAATAGCTATTTCATGTGAATGTAAAAGTTTTCCTTTTCTTTCTCCCAATTGTTTTATACAACAACAACTTTTACCAATCCTGCTTTACAATTTCGAGCTCCAAGGAAAGAAACCTAAGAATCAGAGTGTGGGGAATGTTCTCTAAAAACAACAGTCTTATCTGCTGGTATCTCTTAAATGGTCAATAAAATGTCAGGCCCTGTCAAGAAAGGCATGCCACTCCAGCAACTTTGAGTAATATGCAGAAAAGGAACATATGCAGTAATGGTAAACAGAGGATGTTCTTTTTAATAGCTCAGAAATTTATTTTTTAAGATTTTATTTATTTATTTGAGAAAAAGAGAGCATAAGCTAGGGAGAGGGGCAAAGGGAGAGGGGCAAAGGGAGAGGGGCAAAGGGAGAGGGGCTTAACAAGCTCCTCGCTGAGCAGGGATCTGACAGGGGGTTCGATCTCAGGACTATGGGATCATGACCTGAGTTGAAGGCAGATCCTTATCTGACTCAGCCACTGGGGGTCCCTTAAATAATTCAGTAATTTAGATTAGTAAAAGATGGAATTAAATTATTATACTATGAGGCTTAGATGAGTACAGTAGCCAGGATCCAACATGAACCTCAGTAATGCCACCATAATGCAGTCTCCTTCCACACTGAGCAGGGCTGACTTCTGTAACCAACAGTATATTGTGATTAATGTGTGACTTTCAAAGCTAAGTCATGGAAATGTTGCAGCTTCTTCCATATTGGATCACTCACATTATGGAAGTCATCTGCCATTTCCTAAGGACACTCTGACAGTCCTATAGAGAGGTTTATGTGGCAATGAACTAAAGCCTCCTGCCAACTGCCAGTGAGGAACTAAGACTTCCTGCCATCAGCCATGTTGAATGGGTCATTTTGGAAATGGATAATCCAGCCCTGATATACACCTCCAGGTGACTGCTGCCTTGGCCAACTTCTTCACTGTAACCTTTACAGGAACATTGGAGCCAGAATGCATTCAGGCAAGAGTTTTCTGGGTTTCTGATGCACAGAAATTATACAAGAACATCAATGTTTATTAATGTCTTAAGCTGCTAAGTGTTGGGTAGTTCACCTGTATAGCAATAGGTATCTAATACAGCGAAGTTCAAAATGCTCTGGGATTCCACAAGAGAAGAGATCACACCTAATTTGCAGGTCCCAGGAAGAATTTTTGGAGTATGTGGAAACAATAACAAATGATGGCCTCTGAATCCTGCAATCTTTGTTGTTGCAATTCAAAACTAAGGTATAGAATTAAGAAATGACTGGATGAGGGGGTGCCTGGATGGCTCAGTAGGAAGAACATGTGACTCGATCTCAGGGTCATGAGTTCAAGCCCCACATTGTGGGTAGAGATTACTTAAATAAATAAACTTTGGGTGCCTGGTACCTCAGTCAGTAAAACGTCTGCCTTCAGCTCAGGTCAAGAGCCCAGGGTCCAGGGTTGGAGCCCTACATCAGGCTCCCTGCTTAGCAGGGAGTTTGCTTCTCCCTCTCCTTCTGTCTGCCTCTATACCTGCTTATGATTTCTCTCTCTCTCTCTCTCTCTCTCTCTCTCTCTGTCAAAGAAATAAATAAAATCTTTACAAACAAACTTAAAAAAAGAAGAAATGACTGTAAGAGGACAGCTATACGAACTTGAAAGAACTAATGTATGAGGATAGACTAAAATGAAGGACTCAGCAAAGCCCTTTAAATCATGAAAAGGGAAATCATCAAAGTCCACAGGGTCATGTTTGAAACAGACAATTGGGCTTTTGAATCTAAATTCCAGAATATTAGGATGAAGGACCATAATAAGTCTGAATGATGATGTAATTTTTAGGGACCAATACATAATACCCCTTTTCCCCCAGAATCCACATTCAGAAACAATAGGTAAACAAGCTATGATCAATGAAAGGAAATCAAAATGTCATTTTTCTTAGTGATCAGCCGAATATAAGATATGACTTGACATCTGCATTTGAAAGGCCTTCTTCATATTTCCTGCTAGTATTAGACAGCTTTATGTGACTAGTCATGGTTATCTAATAACAGGAAGAAAGGGATCTACTAAACATGCTCAACTCGTCCTCAGTAAGTGGCCTATTAGATAAATGACTACTTTCTCTTCCAGAAGGGAGTGAATCAAGGGTAGGTAAGACAAAAAGCCAGTCTTTCCCTTATTAGAGTTCCTCTACATGGAAATTTGAGGCTTAATAAATGGGATGTGTTTAGGAAGATGGAAGAAAGTGCTATTTGGCTTAGCAGAAAGTTGATGTATGACTTTTGGAATTCTATTTCAAAGTAGTAATTCAAATTTAAGTGGATTCTATTGAATTTATGATGATGGTGCTGACTAAGCATAATGTCACCTTCTGAAGTATTATCCCAAGGAATGAGCATATGAACAGGCCTTCAGAAACAAACCATGAACACGAGTAAAAAATGAGATTCAAGTTTCTGTAAAGTAATATAGGCTTGCTTGATTTCGTAATTGCTGTAGAGTGCTAGGATAAGGTATAGGGGATCTTCATTTGCTTGGCTCATGAAACTTTGTGAGGACCTAATGAAACCTTCAGAACTTCTACCCAGCAAATAGATTTACATAAAAATGTCTTCTAGAATTTTTATTTATTTATTTATTTATTTATTTATTTATTTATTTATTTGCGGTGGGTGATGTACATATCAAATCTTATCCATGGAATCTTCTTTGGGGAGAAGGTTTTAAACTCATTCATATACGAGCTAGGGTAGGAAGTGAAGGCAAAGGGACTGTCTCAGTCTGTGGTGTTGAGCTGCTGTGATGAGAGGCTGGCAATAAAGAGCAGCTATAAGGAACAGTAGTCCTGGATCATTATGCTTAAGAGCATTTCTTATTATTGAGCCAGGCTTTTTGACTGGGAAAAAGGAAGCAGGGAAATAGGGTACCATACTTTGAATTATTTTCCTGTGTTTCTCACTCCGAAATTGAGCCCATTTTGAACTACTTCCTTGGGCATCACCAAATAAGAGCTGGAAAGGAATAGCAAAAACCATGAGACGTCTACGTCAGTCTAGGTCTGTATCATTGTTTCACAATTAATTAGAAAGGCAAATGAAATGTTAGGATTTTTATCTTTAAGCTTTGGGACTGTCATCAAGAAGGGCAATCATATCTGACAAGATGAAACCACAACTTCTATTCTCAACTGTCGTCTGAATTTTATGTCTGGCTTTGGATTGAAACCTATATATATAATAGTGAAAGGGAATATAAAGGAAGGGAAAAGAAATGTTGGGAAATATCAGGAAGGGAGACAGAACATAAAGACTCCTAACTCGGGGAAACGAACTAGGGGTGGTAGAAGGGGAGGAGGGCGGGTGTTGGAGGGGAATGGGTGACGGGCACTGAGGTGGACACTTGACGGGATGAGCACTGGGTGTTTTTCTGTATGTTGGTAAATTAAACACCAATAAAAGTTAATTAAAAAAAAAAAAAAAAAAAAAAAAAGAAACCTATATATCATTGGTATAATTTTTCTCTGAAACTATTTATTTAATGTATACATTCTAAGTAAACCTTGCTGTTCTAGGCCTTGGAAAAGTGCCTTATTCATGCAGGACTTTAATTTCTTCATTAGAAGCAGCTGTTTACCTGGAATGTCATTGGGTTTGTATTTAAACAATCTAATGTTATGGCTGGTAAACTCAGGAAAATCATTTTGTCTCCCTGAAAATATGCAAATAAATGAGAATAATAATATCTTCTTAGGGAGTTATAGGGATTAGGAAAAAAAAACCCATATATATCAGAATGTTAAAATGGGATTTTTTTTTCTATCTTAGTTTTGGCTGTGGCCTCAAAAAAGCTAAGGAAAAACAGAAGTAGGTAGCAAATGTTTCTTCTTGCATTCCAAAGTGGGATGCTAGACTCACAAAGTTTTTGCAAAGGGGTTTCCTAAAAATTGATTTTCCCAACTTGACTCCAGTAAAAGAACTGATGTAGAGTAGGTGATTGAGGAGAATTACTGTGGAGTGAGATATTGGAGAACAGTGGTATTTTTCCTCTTCTTTCATATGTGGGGCAAGCTTCAAGAAAAAATGTAGACAGCCTGACATATACCCAAGGAAGCAGGCAGGCCTCAGAGATAGTGTCAAGAAAATCTGAAGAGCAAGAAGCTATGAGTTCCACCAAGCAAGAGTGAAGAGATGGTGACACAGGGAATAGCTTTAGTTTCAGTGACCAGAATCAAAGGTGTGGGTTTTCTGTGGAGCAGATGCAGGGCAAGCACAATGGGTACAGTTGGCCTAGGTTCATTACAAGAGGCACCTTCCCTGAAGGCCTTGCCGTCAGGGGTGATGCTGGTGGTGGTGTCAAATGAAGAATTTGAGAAGGGAGGAAGAGGCTGAGGGGCAAACTGACTTACCAGGGGAGAGACATTGCAGGAAGCAAGGATGTGTATATCAACGTTCCCAATGGGGGTTATGTGATGACCCCCCCCCCAAACAAAAAAAAAAAAAAAACATCCTATGATAAGGAATTAGCTTTGGTCATTTACTGAGGCCACAGAGCACCAAAGCCAGGGCATAACAGTATCAGTCAGGTCAGATTTTTTTTCTTTTTACCACTCTGTACTGCCATCCCCAAGATCAGGGAAGTGGAAGGCAGCCCACTGTAGTAGGAGGAGGGGTGAGGATCAACTGACTAGAAGCACCCCTACCTTTCCCATTACAGTTTTACAGCTTGAATGGGGCCTAAGCAGGGGAGCAGAGAAACTTTAATCATATCTATGGTATGGGCTAAGACGTAAGAACAGTTATTTTGATGACTGAAATATGGTTGTTTTCTAATAAAAGTGACCAGAGGGGTCTTTATTATTTCAATGGGACCATTGGAGTCCTAGTACCTGTCCTTGTCTTTATCTAAAAGATAGGAAAAAAAAGCCAACTTCTACTGAATGGGTTAGATTGCATGTAGGTGAGGATTAAAATGTTTTTCTGAGTGTGTCCCACAGGGTCCTTCTCTTTGAATTAAGTGGTTATAATAACAATGTCCTGGAGCAAAGTTTATTGACCTGAATCTGTACAATGTGTATAATTACGTTGGGAGTCCAGCTTTCGCTTGCCAGAATTAATCCCTGCCTTTGCTCATTTGACTTTCAGTCCAGGAGGCCGACCTCTTTGGGTCACATAAAAGTTCCTTTGCTCTCTGTCTTTGGTTTGGTTAGGTAATGTGCAACCTTGGGAAGAGACTAGAAAAACAGAGGAAGTGACATCAGGATAATTCCCCCTGCCTCCTGCCCTCCAAGATCACTTCCTCTTGATGGAAGGTCACTGCTTCTCTTGACCCATCTGGCTGTTCAGGACTGTCTCTCTGACTTTTGGAAACCTCCTCCCTTCCTTCTCTCTTCGGACCAGTGTCTCAGGCTGTTGTGCCATCCACAACAATTCCCCTCTGCTCTGTCTTTTATAAAAAGTCCTGTTGTGAACAAATCCTTCTCAAATTTTCCTATGTCACACGTGCTGCTTGTTTCCTGCAGAAACTCTGACTGACACAATAATATCACTTGCTTGGCTGACCCCAAAATATTAATGAGGGAATTCAAACAATAACAGAAAATACTTAGAGCAAGTAAATATAGATATCGAGTACTAGTACTGTTTTTATTTCCCCAAGGTAGTCTCAGCATTGTGGGAGGGAGTGAAGGAACACAGTTTTTAGAGAAATTCCAGACCAATTATTAGCATCTTCTAATATTAGAGGGTCATTTATGCAGTAGATACTACTTGGCCAGGGATATAATCATAGCTGCTTTATTTGCATAAATGAGAAAACCATTCATTAACTTCAGGCTTTAAACAGATGAGCTGAATGAGGAAAATACTTTGGACTTCAAAGCATGGTTAACTTCGCCCTGTGAATTAAAGTAATTTGCACATCCATTTGAAAATACAGCTTGTGTCAAACTGAGGTAGGAAAAAAGCTAAGCATCATACAAAATAGGAACCAATAGGTGGTCCTTTGCTTCATTTTAATATGATCTGGCATAGACTTTGCTCTGTTTATCCTTTCATGATTTTTTTAAAAATTTTTCCCCAACTATTCATTCATTTTCCTATTTCCATCTCTTATGAAGCTTTTCAAAAGCAGACTGTAAAATCTTCCTTTTCTGAATATTTTAAAATAATTGGAAATAAAATAATGCATGTCATATACTTGAAAGTCAGATTTTTAAAATATGGAGTCCTGTACCAATATAGTTCAGGTATCCATAAATGTGATGGGAAAATGTTACATCTTCAGTTTCATTGCCCTCTAATGGAAATATGAATGCAGGGAACAAATCACAATAACATGAGGAGTGTCTAGACCTCTGTTACAAATAGAAATCACAGCTACATTCAGATCACATTTCAGTCACTGTAGATACTTCGAAATTGCTTTTATGTTCAGTGCTACTTGAATTGATTGTTACTTTTTAGACTTGGCTCTTAGAACTTGTTATTTTATGTATTAATAAACATATATGCTGTTATTTACTAATTTAAAAATTTTGGAAAATTCTATATACAGAATAATTCTATTGGTAAGATTTGAACTTTACGAATATTGGTAAGATTTGAACTTTATGAATATTATCCACTTAAAAATAATAATATAAGAAGGAAGTTTCACCAAACTATCCAAAGTGGCCCATGACCCAAAAAAGTTTATGAATCCCTGGATTAAGTGATGGATACAATCTTGGGGCTATTGTATGAAAATTGATCTCAGACCCATGCTCCTCTCTGGGTGAATATGAGAAGATAGAGATTGCATGCCTGGGAAGGATAAAACTTGATGGCATAGTCACAAAAACCATAGGTTATAAGCAACAAAGAAAGTGTGTACGCATGCATTTTAAAGTAAACGATATTTCCTAATTTTGTGAAAAATTTAAAAATATATAGAGGAGTTTAAAGCTACCTGGATTAATGGACCAAAGCTATTGTCTCAAATATGATAAAAGAGCAGCAAATAACCTTATGTGTGACTCTCCCAAGCAAAATTACTATAGTTCTTATGAATTTTCTTTTAATAAAAAAGTTGCAGGATTCTAAACTGTGTCTTTTTCTACTAAATATGGGAAAATGCAAATTTTTGTCCTGTCACTGTTTTATATACATTTCAGTGATAGAAAGATACTTTTTTTTATCAGATGATTGAAAATTTTAATCTTTAATCTTGAGTTATCATTACATTTTGAAAAAATCTAATTATTTTTCTATTAAAACTCAAGAAGGTATAGAGAAATATTTTATATAAGAGCTACTACTTATTTTAAGTTTCTCACCTTCCTAATATACAAACCAAATATAATATTTAATTTAAGACCAAGAACAGGAATCCCTATTAAAAATATAAAACCGGAACACTCCCCACACAAGATGTGCCCTTTGAATTTACTTTGAAAGAGTAAAACATCAACTATTGAAAATAAAAATATAAAATGCATAAATAACTTACATCTACATGAGAAAATTATTAATGTATATAGGTAATTCTAAATAAATTCAAAATAAAATAATCCTGACATCGGAGCTCACCTTTGTTGTTATGCCAGAGACTACAGAAAAGCCTTGTCTTTGTATTTTAATTCCAGACGTGAAACAAGATAAAAAGTCTACATTAAGGGAAATCCTCAATTTTTAAAGCTCATCAGGAAACTACTGTGCAAATATATTAGTTTCACTTAACTCATTTCCAATTTCTGGAAGTAGTCAGAAGTGAAGGGTAAGGTAGAAATAAAGGAAATAGAAAACTAATTTTTGACCTCCTAAGATCATCAGTTACTCTAAGATGCTTTCTTGATTTATATATGTTAGATGGGACCTTCACTGTCTAGCTTCAGAGATACTGAATGAGTTTATATATGGGGTTTGCCTGGTTTTTGAACATAGTTTTTGAACATGATGTCCCTGTGTGGCCCCAAATCTCCTTCCCAATTTCGTTTCCTATATTGCTTCTTGTCTGTATCTGATATTGAGCCAACACCATGCTATTAAGCCCTTGCAAGAACATGCCCTGAATGTTCAAGCCTGTAAACCATCTCTTACATGAGTTCCTTTCCACAGAATAATTATTCTTAATCCACCTAATGATTAAAAGCAATACTAGTTATTTCAGTCAAAATTTGTTATTACTGCTGAATATGAAAATTTATATTTTATTTTACCTTTTCTGGAAAATATTGAAAAAAAATAACCCCATCTCCTCAAGTAGTGATTCCTTCTGTTCTATTTGTTCCCACTAAACTCTTATTAGATTAATATATATGTTGTAATTTCTCATTCTGTTCTCCATCTCTTGGTGTATTCTAAAGTAATTTCCTTAGCCTTCTCATATGATGAATTCATTTACTGTTTGGCCAGATCTAATCTACTCTTTCTTTCAGTGTGTAGCTTTTTTTCCCTTTAATTTATCAAGGGACATTTCAGGCACCTGTCAAATAGAATAGTATAATAAGCTCCCAAATATCCCTCATTCTAAGTCAGCAATCACCAGTTAGGCTGTTTCATCCATTCTGTTCTCACTCCTGTATGACTTTGGAGTAAATCCAAGATAAACACATTCAATGAAATATTTAAATGAGAACTTCTCTTAATGTAACCACATTACCATTTTGATATTTAAAAGTACACAATAATTACTTAAAATCATCAAGTAGATTTTGCTCATATTTACAATTGTCTCCTACATAAGTTATTTTTAAAATAAATCACTTGTTTGAATTAGGACCCCCTAACATTGTGACTGGTTAATAAATGTCTTATTCTGCTTTCATCTTTAGGATCCCCTTTCCCTTCCATCTCTTTCTTTTTCTTCAAAACCTTGTAATTCTTTTATTGAAGAAATTGGACTATTCGTCTTGCAGTTCCCTATAGTCTGACTTGCTGTTCACATCCCTTTAGTGTCTCTGAAGTAATTTCTCTGCCTTTCATATTTCCTGATAATCCACCTACTAGGTGGATTTAGGGCAAGACTATCTTGTCTTTTTAATGGTTTTTTGCCAATTTAACATACACAAGAATAGTATATGAGAAAAACTTTAATATGCTTTTCTTCTTACGACAATAGTTACCATCTTTTCATTTGATTGTGCATGATTTGCATTTCTTTTCTCGTGAACTATTTTTACCCCATCTTCCATAGGCCTGTTTGTTTTCTTCTCCACTTTTAAAAGTTCTCTCTCTATATTAAAGTTATTAACACTTTGTCTTTGGTATAAGTTACAAGCCTTTCTCTAATTTACTATTTTTCTTTTTTACTTTGCTTTACAGTATCTGTAGCCATGGAAACTTTTAAAAATATGTAATCAATCAAGTGTATCTAGTTTTTCCTTATTTTTTTCTGGATTTTTCTGGATTTTTGCATCAGAATTTTGAAGACTTTACCTACTGTCTCTCTGAACAGAACTTGTCAATATTTTCTCCATATCAATGGATTCATCTGTTTTCTCACCTAAATCTCTGATTCATTTACAATTTATCACAATGTATAGTTTGAGAAAGGATCAATTTTATCTTTTGTTTTCCATATTTCCAAGTCACTTATTCAGAGTCTATCCTTTTACTTACTAATATCTGAGGCTGCTTTTAAATCAAGTTATACATCTATTACTTGAATTTCTGCTTTGTTTATTTAATTAATTATTTTTTTTTTAGTTTTAGTCTATCCATGGGCTATTATACTACTGTATGGAAAGGAAAATATGATATTTTAAAATATTTTGTTGGGCCCTTCTTTTTTCGTCTATGCCAGTTATTAATTTTTTCAAGTTAATTTTGTAATCGATTTCTTTAACAAAAATATCTGATAGTATTTTTTTATTGAAATTGTGTTGTTTGTAATTTAACCTAAGAGCTACCATCTTTTTACTTTTGGGTCTTTTTTTGCAGGAACACAGTATGAGACTCCATTTGTGCAAATCTACTTTTTTTAAAAAATTTTTTATTTATTTATGATAGTCACACACAGAAAGAGAGAGGCAGAGACATAGGCAGAGGGAGAAGCAGGCTCCATGCACCGGGAGCCCGACATGGGATTTGATCCCGGGTCTCCAGGATCGCGCCCTGGGCCAAAGGCAGGCGCCAAACCCCTGAGCCACCCAGGGATCCCCTACTTTTTATATTTTAGTATTATTCTTATTGGTTCCTTTTTTTTTTTTTTAAGATTTTATTTATTTATTCTTGAGAGATAGAAGGAGAGACAGAGCCAGAGACACAGGCAGAGACAGAGCCAGAGACACAGGCAGAGGGAGAAGCAGGCTCCATGCACCGGGAGCCCGACGTGGGATTCGATCCCGGGTCTCCAGGATCGCGCCCTGGGCAAAGGCAGGCGCCAAACCGCTGCGCCACCCAGGGATCCCTCTTATTGGTTCCTTATACATACTTGTAAATGGATATTCTTTTTGTTTTTATTTAAATTTCAATTAGTTAACATACAGTGTAATATTAGTTTCAGGTGTACAATATAGTGATTCAACACCCAGTGCTCATCATATGTGCCCTCCTTAATCCCCATCACCTATTTAACCCATTCCCCCAACCGTCTCCCCTCTGGGGACCTTCAGTTTGTTCCCTAGGGTTAAGAGTCTGTTTCTTGGTTTGCCTCCCTCACTTTACTGTGATTACATAGTGAAGTGTTACACTCACGCCAATTCCTGTGATGATATTTCTCCAATAATTTCTGTCCTCCAAAGAAGCTCATCTAGCAGTTTTTTCAAGAAGTGCTCAGGGGAATAATATTCCCTAATTTTTTAAATGTTTATAATAGTTTATTTGTAGCCTTTATATGTGAAAATCTGTCAAATGGGTATCAAATGCTTGCTAATCTCTTTCTTGCAAGCTGGGGTGTATGAGATAGATTATGTCTCCTGATATGGTCCCCCCTTATGATACTTCCTGAAGAAATTTTTAGGATGAAACTTCAATATAGGTTTTATGCATTTATGATATTGATGATATATGAATCTGATATATATGCTATGTATTTATGCTATTATAAATCTATATTTAAATACTTATATATGGCATCTATATGTTGATTTTTGAATTATTTAATAGACTATGTTGCAAACTGAGGAATAAAGAAATATCATTTATTAGAAGGCATATTTTCTCCACTAACATTCCACTGATTCCTTGAATTTCCATGGCCTTCTATAAATTGTTCTATAAACATAACTCTTTTTGCTTTGTACTGTAATTCATTATAAATATTTTCATATTTCTTATTAGTATGTGTTTTCTTTGAGGGAAAGAGACTATACTTTCCTCCTGTTTTCCACCAGAACTCAACACAATGCCTACAACACTAAGTGGAACTAATTTGTATTTGTTTAATTAAAATAGGGTCTGAATTTCAAAGCAGGAGTGAGGGACTATTTTTTAAGTACAAGTAGGATAAATTACACTCCCCAAGTGGTAATTTTATTTCCTCATGTAGCTTTGAGACTCTCAGAAGTGTAGCAAATTGTATCCTGTATACTGAATCATGGAGCAAAGTCATGGCACTATGAATAAAGATGACAAGTCCTCAAACTCCAAGTAAGCAGGTGATACTGGAGCAAAGGACGTGGAAATGAGTGTATGAAAAAATGAGGTGCCAGATGTTGAAATTCTTTGTAGGATGTGCTGAGGAGTTTTCTTTTATCTTGTAAGCAATGGGAACATCCACCAAAAGATTTTTGGGTTAAATGATCTCCCCTGGCAGTAGAGCAGAGGATACACTGGTGATAAAAGGTAATGATGGTAGTAGAAGTGGAGATGAAGGAGGATTGGAGGAAAAAATAAATATGAAAAAGATAATTTAGACCCAAATTAGGAAAGCCTTAATAGGAAAAGATATTCTGGAGATATTTAAGACACCAAACAAATGAGTTTGAAGAATTTCATGAAAAATAAAATGTTTAAAGCAAGCAAAAGGTATCCTAGCAAATTCCTCAGATTCCTGACCTTGGTAATTGGGTGGTTTTTTGTGCAATTTCTAATATGAAATGTATGAGATCAGGAACAAAGACTGAGAAAGTAGAAAATGAAAAGTTTGAAACTGATTCGAAATTACTATAGTTACTCAACGATTAAAGAGAGATTTAATGACTCTAATTCTCTTATAATAACAGCATACCAAGTACTCATTGAATTTTATAGAGGTTAAGTAATTATCCCCATTTTACAGATAAATAAGCTGAGGATCACAGAGAATAAGATTCTTGTAAAGTCATATAGCTAGAAATTATCAGAAATTTGATTTAAACATACATGTCTGACTCCAAGTCCTGAGAAATCTCCACCACCTCTTGGTATATGGGAGTAGGCTCATTCACTCATTCTGGAAAGCTTTGTTTCATAGGTGAAAATAGAAATGGAATTCTGGGTAGCTCTATTAAATTGAAGACTCAAGTAGCGAGAACATTTATCCCATAGCACACACACACACACCCTCACCTCCCAATGCTGTAATAGTCTGATAATAACTATTTTACATTTGCATGCAATGGAAGTTTCCTCAGGAAAGTATAACAATATTAATGCACACTGTAGCAGTCATTTTAGATACTAAATCATTCTGTTCAAAATCATACTATTAAACTCACAAGTTAGCTAAAACGCTGTCAAATATACTTATCTACAAGGTTTTCATTACACTTTTTATGTGGAATTCTGTTTCTGAAATTAGAGTGGAAGAATTGAATTAAAAAATAAAAATGTTCCTTACCTCTGTTTACCTTTATGATCAACGGAGCCAGCTGAGAGTCTGTCCAGGGGAGACCCAAAACCAGAGAAGCTCCTTTTCTTCTTTGTTTCAATTACATCATTCTCCAGAGACACAAGTTCATTAAGAAGCAAGAGTTTTGCTGCCAGATTAGTAGCTGACTTCTCTTCCCTGACTGTGGGTGGCAACTGCACATCTATGACTCCAGAATCAAAAGCCTGCAGGGCGGGAAAGGTGATTCCATTTGTTCAGAAAAAGAAACCTCAAATGTGTGTAATCATCTCATTTGGCTTTTGTTACCTTTAGCTGACCTGCCTGCCTGTCGTGAAAACTTGATTTCTTGTGGATTTATGGTCTTGAGAAAAAGCCTTTTGGGGACAAAAATGCATAGAGGTGAGGTATATCCAAAAGAATTAAAACAACACACACACACACACATACACACACACACGCACAGGAATAAAGGAAAAAAACTAGAGGCTTGCCTCTAAAATTTAGTATATTAACTGATTATTCTTTTCACATCTTTTTCAATAAACAACTGCATCCTTCCTTATCATTCCCATAACACTCTATTTATACTTCTTTCATCATTGTGCTCATTACATTTTCCCTTGTATTACATTGGTTACCATATATTTGTACTGATTCTGATTGTGAATATCCTGAGGGCAATAACTGTGTCTAATTAGTCTTTTATTTGTTTATTCTATTCAATGCTTAGGCCAGTAGTTTGCTTATAGTTAGTACTCAGCAAATTTCTGAATATTTGTTTAAGAAATTTTGAAAATGCAAACCTCACACTGCTTTCTTTTCACCATTCATTCACAATTTATTAATTCAAGCCATTAAGCACTCACTATGGACCAGGTTCTGCATTAGACTTGGCAGATGTGAAAATGAACAGAATCCAGTCTCTGCCCTCATGAAGCTTACTATATCTTTCCATGTGATGTGTTACCACATGCTTTTTTTTTTTTATTTTAAATATTCTGATTTATTTATTCATTCATGAGAGACACAGGGAGAGAGAGAGAGAGACATAGACACGGGCAGAGGGAGAAGCAGGCTCCATGCAGGGAGCCCTACGTGGGACTCGATCCCAGGACTCCAGGATCATGCCCTGGGCCGAAGGCAGGCACCAAACCGCTGAGCCACCTGGGCTGCCCAATGTTACTACATGCTAATGAGAGTCTACTGTGAGTCAGAACTATCCTGATAATTTCACCCTCCCATGCAAAATTTCTTCTTTGTTACATATTTTGCCAGTTTGCACTTCATGCAAATCAGAAAAGTGTAGATGTCATTTATGAAGCCTGTCTTTTCCTTTCCTAAGCTTGATCACAGCATTTAAAAATGTTCCTATTGGGGCACCTGGATGGCTCAGTGGTGAGTGTCTGCCTTCGGCTCAGGCAGTGATCCTAGGGTTCTGGGATCCAGTCCCCCGTGCAGGAGCTTGCTTCTCCCTTTGCCTATGTCTCTGCCTCTCTCTATGTGTCTCTCATGAATAAATAAATAAAATCTTTTTTTAAAAAATGTTTCTATTAATTATCTCTAGTCATTGTGCAATTGGGGGGATATACTTTTCTAAGAAAATGAGAAAATTCCCCTGTGGGAAGAAACTAGTCCCAGGGCCCTCCTCCCTGCGTCCTCCACTAGTCACGTTCCTCCTTATGCCAGACTATTGGTCTTGGCAAGACTTTTTCTTCCTTTCCTGTCCTTCTTCGATTATTTCTTCCATTCTCTATGTTCTTCATTTCCCCTCAAAAAATGAAAAAGTGACATTTTTCTTTTCATCATTAGCCCCAGAAACTCTTGAAATACTTATAGTCTGACACCTAAACTCAAAGCTATCAATCCTCCTCTTTCCTGAGCCAACCAAATTTGCGCAGTCTGGTCAATAGTTCCTGGAAAACCCCTCTTGCTCTTGCTCTTTCTGATTCCCATCAACGGCGACTCCTTACTGCTTAGTGTATACTCTTAATAACTTTATGGCCTGCTTCTCTATCTCCTATCTCCCCTTTTTCTCTTCTATCCTTAACACTGCCATGAAGCTGATTATTTCACGCGTACTGTCATCATATAGAAAGAATACAAGAAATCTCTCATGGCTCTTGTTATTTACAGAGCAGACTCCATAATGTCCACAAACTCATAATGTCTATCTCTTCCCTACATGAGCTTGACAACATAGAAACTGGGAAGGGAAGGATGCTATATAATCATGAGAAAGAAACTCTAAAGAGTAGTAGACAAACTTTCAAAGGGCAAATATAGGAGATCTTCTATCTCTTAGAGGATCCTCCAAAAAAATATGTTTTCATTCTTCCAATCACTGCACATGCAAAATAGAGTTTGGTTCCTTTTCAAGATATTCTTAATCCTCAGGGGAAAAAAATTCATGGAACTCATGTAAAACTTTCTTTCAGTAAAATGCATTTCAAATTCTCACTTGTTTAGTTATGAAGTACAGAGAACACTTTCTATAAGATCAGATAAGCCATATTACTGTTTCTCTGCATGGAGATGTCCTCACATTTCTTTCCTTGTGTACTTTAGTCATGGCAGCAAGAAAATATTTGTATAGTAGTACAGAGTTTGGCCAAAGCGAGTTAAATTTTGACAGTTAACAACTTCAATTTTCCCACAAAAGCACTTCACCTTGATGTAATTGATTTCATTAAAAATATGGCTGAAATGATAATGGAATTTCTCTTAATGCTTTTTGTTCAGGGAATACAAATCTTTATTACTTCCAGTTTATTTTTTGACAGTCAGATAACCGGCCTTCTCCGAATCTATAGTGAAGTCAAGACAATACAAAAAAAAAAAAACCTATCTCCCTGATTTTGTGCTACGGAGGCATCTATTTTCCAGCAGCACCTGCTTCTGACACTAGTAGAAATGGCTTCTGTTCATAAAAAAATATATGATCCCTTAAGCTAGTTTCCATTAATTACCTCTGTTGCTATATCCACTGAGTGTACTTTTCCTGAACTCCACAGCATCAACGTCATGGCCAGAATAAAATGTGCATTTGCCAATCTCCAGTCCAGCATCTGAGGGTCACATACATCAAAGTCAACATTTATTAGTTTGGCATATAAAGATAGAGAACAAAAGCTCCTGTAAAGCTTGTTAGATGCAGGTGATAAGCCAAATCATTCAGCTTCTATGTGCTGGAGTGCATCTCTGCAAAACTTAAATAATACTTAATAGAAACTGTCAGTTTTCCTTGCATGAACTTTATCAAGGCTTCATTTCCATGGAAACCTAGACTGGGGTTGTATAGATATAATCATAATTTGAACTAACCAAAGTCTGAGAAATCTAATTTGTATAATTTTATTCTTTGACTATCTAATCCAAGGATTATAACCTCATATATCTAGGGGAAATGTGTGAAATTGGCCAGGTTTTAGAAAATAAGGCCTAGCAAGGTCTGCATGAACCTGAGAGAATGTGCTCTGTCTAAAAGCTATCAAATTCACAAATTCAAAAGCACCACGTATCCGATAGGCAAATATATATATGTCCTTGTGTTATGAGAGGATTTCTTAAGATTCAAAAGGTGCAAAATGGGATATACCTTCAACATACTGTATAAAAGAAAGATTAGCATTTGAAATGCTTAAAACTGATAAATAAAATTAAAAATAACAATTAGTGAACAATTATATTAAAAATTGGCCAAAGTTATGAATGGGCATTTCATAAAAGGAAATAACCTAATGGAAAGTAAACATCCAAAAATACATCATCCCAAAATACTTGCAACTTATTTAATACAAAAAAGAGAGAGACATGTATCAGGTTGGCAAAAATTTAAAGTGAACATTGCAAATGTTAGAATGGTGCTTGGACACTGAAAAACACAAGTGATGCTGGTGGATTTGGAAACCAATCCAATTGATTGGATTGGATTGAAGAAAATTGGACAATATCCGGAAAAGTTGAAAATGATCATGTCCTACACTATAACCCATTTATTTTACTTCTTGATATATATTCCAAAGTATCTCTTACATGTTTATATGGAGACATGTATCAGAAAGTTTGTATACTCATTGTTTATAGTGGTCAAAAACTGGAATCAACCCAAGTACTCCACCCAGGAGGAAATGGATTTATCAATTGAGGTACATCTGTATTATGGACTTAGAACAAATGACTTAAATATATCTGTGTCTACTGTTAAAACAATGTCTTAAATGCTATGTGTATTTCTATGCATAGATTTCAAAGAAGCTACTTTGGGGGAAATGAGAAGTTGTAGAACAACATATATGCTATGCTACCATTTACCTAAATTGGGGATACACAAAGCAATTTTATATATTTTGAAATCTATACACACACTTAAAGTATAAACCAATGGAACTTGATTCATGACTATGATTGCCTCTGTGGAGGGAGGGAAACATAGGGACTTAGTTTTAATGAATATATTTTTTAAAGCAAATATGTCTCAATTGTACAATTGTTAATTCTGTGCAGTGAGCACAAAGATGTGTTATTTATACATTTGTGATTTCCTATATTTTAAAAAACCACTATATCAACAATTAAAGCTAATCTATGGTCTATACCGAGTCTGCTAGCTGCCAATTTGACTGCTGGTAAAGGGGAGGCATTGCCTGTTTTAGGGAAGTTTACAGTCTGTGGGTTACAATAGAATGGGTCCAACTTCGTTACTTAGTACGTTATATTGACAAAGTCTCACCTCTCAACTCTCCCGCCCCAGTCCCCAGTTCATATATGATGAGTGCGAAGTCTCAATAAACTTTTTTTTCCATAAAAAAACATTTGGAAAACTTCTGGGATTAAAAAGGATGGGATGCTTAGATGGATCTGAAAAATTGGACTCGAGTCTCCTTGTATTAGTAACACTGGATGTGCATCACCTAATCTACTTGAGCTTTATTGTTTCATTAGTGAAGCAAGAAAGAATTCTCACCTCAAAAGAGCTTTGAGAGGATTGACTTGATTTGTGTAAACTTTTTTTATCTCCTATAGTACTTGTAATTTGTTAGTGAAAGAACACTGATGAGGTATTACTAAGTATTTCTTTAGTAACTACATTCGCTTTGGTGTGATCCAAGAATTTTTTTATGACATTTCCTTATAATACTGCTATTGTGAAACCTTAGTGTAGATTTTAGCAAGAAAGATCATCTGTTAGAATACAGACAAGTGTTTTATATAGACAGGGTAGCGTCTGTGCTAACCATGTCTTAACACTTAAAATGGGCATAAACAGATTTTAGTGTTGTTTATAACATTTATTAAATATAATTTTGATTTTCATGTTAGTCTAAACTAGTTCTTCAATATGTCACCAACAAATATTTTGGACTCTTACTATGTTAACCACTAGTTGCTTCTCTATATTCCACCCTTTCTGGAAGAGGGCAGTAAATCCTGTGTTCTCTAACAAAATAATATCTGAGCTGAGCACTTTTGTAAGTATCAAAAAACAGTAACTCATGACTAGTTCTCTTATTGAGACAGTAGAAAAATAACAAGAAAGAATGCAACAGCTATCCGATAAAAATGCATTACGAATTCTTTAGAATATCTGCCACAGAATTATGCCTTTTCCTCCTGATTATTCTGATGTCTTTTTAACTGCAGAAGATACATCAAAACCTGAATTATTTTAAAAATGACTTCATATTTCTTGCATATCTTTATTTTTTAAAAAATAGCTCTCTTATTCAATCAAAGTTAAGCTACAATTGTGATGTTTGCCTTCCTCATTTTTTATCATGTTAAAAACAGGTTACAAAGTGTGAAACTGTCCAATTTTATAAATCTTTCCATGTGGATTTCCTTTAACTATTTTTATGTACGTTTTACTAACCAGGTTTCTCTTCATCTTTGCGATATTATAAATGGCACAGGATGATGGGCATTTATAATATTGATGATTATGTCCAAGGCATATATTTTTGTGCTTGGGTGTATATAGGAAAAAGTCATAATGTATCATCTTAAAGATAACCACATCCTGATTATTTGGATAGGGAGATGTAAAAATAAATGCTGAGTTTAAATACACACATTTAATGGTTTAAAGCCATGCTTGTAGCCAGTTAACCAAAAGGCCAAGTTCCTAAATATGGCAGTTGGTACACTAATGAAAACAAACACCCTGGCACCTGCCACACAAAAGACATTTGATTAACTAGTTGAAACTTGATTGCCACAAAATTAGAAATAGAGGAAATTATAGGGAGGGAAGGAAAAGAGTAGGTTGAGCTCCGTTTCCCTATTTTGTTGATAGTGGATAAATATAGCCTATGACTTAAAATCTAGTTGGCCCCATGTACACTCCAAATCACAGAAAGAACACTGAAGGATGTTCATTGTAGGAATATACTAGAGCGGAGACATTTGTCATTTTTCCAGGACATCAGTAATTTACATTGAGCAGTTTTTGAATATTATTCCTCTGGCTAGTGAGAATCTTCCAAGGAGACAGTGAGGGTGGGACCTGACTGATAAAATTAGGTGCAATACTTAATTCACTGTCAGCCAATTGGTCTACTATGTTCCTGAATTTTCACATTGTGAATAATACTGCTGAACAAACAAACATTCACATTGTGCAACTTCTCAACCTTTGTTTCAAAGACTTTTCCACATGTCAGAATTATATCCCAAAGGGATCCTCAAACTGTAGCTGGAGTGGCAGTGGAGGGAGCCAGGTGTGTGAAGTTTTGTCCTTTAAGTTTGGGAAGCAACATATATTGTAGATCCCCTCAAGGAACACGGAGCGTGCATATTGGCATATTAAAGGCTCTGAAAGTACAGTAGCAAAGAAACTATTTAATTATATTTAAGCTAAAAAAAAAATTATATTTAAGCTAGAATTAAATGAGAATTCTGTTAGAATGAAGAAAGATGTTTGCCTTATTGAGAATCGGTGAGAAAATGAGTCATCATTGTTACAAAAAAAACCCAACAAAACAAAACAAAAAAAAAGCCCTCTCAAGTGGAAAAAAGAGAAAAGATCAAAACCCACAGATCTAAATAAGAAAGCAAACAGGAATGAGGGTAGGTGTCAGAAAGAGAGACAGAGAGGTTAAGCTGAAAAAAAAAAAAAAACATTGTGAGCCAACATCTGACTGTAGGCACTTTTTAATGACACTTTTAAACTATCTGCCTTGAGGGCTGGCGTTGAAAAACACAAAATACTCCGGTGATGAAGAAAACTTCTCTTCAATCTAAGACTATCATTGCTGTCTGACCTATGGGTAGTAGAAATGTTAGAAAGTCTCAAGAATACTGAGTTTAGGGGTGAACCTTGATAACTTTGAGAATTTTTAATTTACTAGTTACTTGACTGGAAATACTCAAAATAGACTTTGCCCCACCCTTATTTTCAACAAAAACGAAAAATAAAGGGCTTAAAGATAAAGGATAAAGGACTTACAAACTAATTAAGGCTTTATATATTTTTAAAGTGAGATTTAATAGGACATATTGTAAAAGGTCCTTAGTTCTGACACTATGCAATGACCATGGGTACCTGCGCGCTGCACTGCTCACCATCATCTTAGAAAGCGATGATGGTGGGATGCCTGGTTGGCTCAGCAGTTGAGGGTCTGCCTTTGGCTCAGGTCCTGATCCCAGGGTCCTGGGATCAAGTCCCTCATCGGGGTCCCCACAGGGGGCCTGCTTCTCCATCTGCCTACGTCTCTGCTGCCTCTCTCACTGCGCCTCTCATGAATAAATAAAATAAAATAAAATAAAATTTAAATTAAATTAAATTTAAAAAGAAAGTGATGGTAGTCATCTAAGCAATTGGTGAATCAGCTTGGCTCCGAGTAAGTCTGTAAAACAGTAAGCTCAGTGTGCCCTGTACCCTGCTCCATGAGTTACAGTCATCCAGGTCTTTTTGATAACAAAGAAAAGCTTTAGGAATAATAGATAACAGAGTGACTATCATTTTTTTTATCTCAAAAGAGGACCTAAAAGGGACAATGCCTGACACAAAGTCTATGTGGCTCACTGTACTAGAAAGAGACCTGCTCCAAGTCTTGGGAGACTGAGGCCCTGCCTTGGCTTGACCATATCTATTGCTTGGGCTAACTCTTTCCTCTGTAGGTGAAGTGAAATGGGCTTGGTCTAAATGACCTCTAATGTTGCTTCTAGCTTTTTAAAAGTCTGTTGGTGAATCTGGCTCTTTTCTGGCAGAAGTGCAGACATTGTAGGTAATGATAATAATTGGTGCAGGTGTCGCTAGAAAGACCTTCTGCTGTCCCTCAAATCATCCAGTCTATGCATAAAATTGCATGTAGGTTTTGACATAAACACATTCCTCTTGAATTTAAAGTATTTCCAGCTGAATCAGGAGGGCCTCCAAATCTTTCATTTTAACATGTCATTTATAGTAAGAGATCCCATCTAATACATGTATTTTAAAAAGAAAACATGTTACCAATTAAATTATGACATCCTATCAAGTGTATGATGCATTCCAATTTCCAAGATGTTAAATGTGCATCAGAATGGATGAAATATAGTACACCTAATGTACTTTCAAATATTTACTTGGGCTTTTTTACTTTTTTCTCATCATGCTTAAGTCATTATGCTTAGTATTTTAAAAATATAACTCTTTCAGTCAACAAATAGGCAGAAACATCAGAAAAATTTCTGCGATGGTGAGAAAAACAACACAAAATTAGATATGAGGAATAGGGAGAAGTGTCCTTGCTGTGCTACTTATTGGTCTGGTGACCCTAAACAAGATGCTTAAATTGTCAAAATAAAATTATTGTCTAATAAAACCCACTGTGTCAATTCATAAAATTTCGATATTAGTTAATTTAAAATTAATTAATTTACCAGCAGCATAAGCATTGTGGATTTGGTTTAGGATGCCAAATATCAGTAATAAGTGTATTTAATCTTATATTTCATATTATTTACTAATAATGTATAAAGATAATTATTTATGAAAATATACCACATCATTTTTATTATTATTTTACAATAGGTAAAAACTTTTCAATGGGAACTCTAAATTGTACATGAAAACGTTTTGTAAACTATAAGATCATGGGAAAAGATTAACTACATGGCTTCAAGGGGATTATATTTGAGCTGAAGGCAGATCTTTGAAGCCAAATTCTTCCAGGGAACATTAAACTTAAACTCAACAACCAGGTAGGAAACTGAAAATTTGGGGGCATTGATAAAGTATTACAGATTGTGCAACATTACAGTTTGACATTGTACAGATAATTTTGATATTTCGGTGAGTGACAGTATTTGAACAGAGTGGTAAGAAAGTTGCTACTAGTTTTCTTTGAAGTGTGAAGCAGCCAGGTGCTGGAAATGCTTGAGAGACTCCCACCAGGTGAATTGAGGGTCTCTTCCTTACTGGAGCTTCAATTCCCTGCCTCTGGAATTTGGCCCCAGTGAACAACTCAGTGTAGCACTTAGAATTTTAGGAATGGGTAATTGCTTTTGTATCATCATAAATAAAAGACTTAAAAATCACTGAGGATTTTTGTCCAAAAGCAGTTTGTATTATAAGTTGTAGCTTCTGTTAGCGTATATATATATATATATATATATATATATATATATATATATATATATTTATTTATTTATTTATATATATATAAAATCTACATCATCCTCCCAAAAATACATCTGAGAAAAATACTTGTGTTGCTGAGACATTTATTTGAAATTCTCTTTGTAAAATTTGTTATCTTGAGTAAATTGTGTGATGGGTACTTTATGTTTCAAGTACAATCCTGAAAGAAAGGTGCAAATTGAGATAGCAGTTTAACATTTCCCTTTTTTTGTTGTTTTAATTAAAATATCAGGAATGTGTTCTTTCTCATTCACATTGCTCTTCAGTAGGCAATAGTACATTTCCCAAAATCACAGAGCAAGTTAAAAGAGCCAGAAAAACAACTTACATTTCAGACTCTCAGTTTCATGCTCCTTCAAGTATAACCGATTTATAAAAGCATAAAACATTTTTCCATCTCCAAAACAAACTGCTTATAAAGTAAAATGTTTACGGATGACATGTTCTTAGTGTAGCACACACCTGCATTTTCAAAGGACTTTCCCTGAATGCTATGAATCAGGAAGAATGTTAATTTACTACTATACATGTGTTAATTGATTTTATTCTATTTGGCACCCTTTTCATTCTTTTTTTAGACATTATTGCCTTTGGAAAAATCTCAAAAATTTTGTTGTTCAGTCTCTCTTTTTGCTTAGTTGGAATTTGCAATCAGTACTAGTCTCTTTTCTTGCAAAAATTTAAGAGGGAATTTATAATGACAATAAGGGAAGATTGCATTACTAAAAAGCCCAGGTAAATAAATTTAACAAAGTATTTAGAGTTAACATGATGTGTTGAGTGAATGAATGAATGAATGAATGTAGCAGCTTTATGTGTTAGATAAATAGGAATGCAGACCATATTAACATTCCATCTTTATTGATATGAAAACAACTAAGGCTTAGAGAAGGGAAGAGATTTGCCCAAATTGTACAACCACAGTAATATGGGACGAAGCTCATGACAGAGTCCCAGCAAGTCCATTAATGTTTCAATATCTCAGATTCTCATTCTAATGAAAGCATCACAAATCAATATTCTCCAATAATTATCCCAGTAGAGTTTAAGATTGCTCCTTATCCAACCTTAGCTTGTGCTTAGATCCCTGAATTAATACAAGTTTCTTGAAATAAAACAATGTCACCTGGAAATAGAAAAAATCTTTAGTGTATGACTGTAGACAATTCTAGACAATTCTGCTAATGGGAGTTCTTGTTTTATTCTAATGCTTGATCATGAGAAAAACTAGTATCATTAAAATTATGGGTAGAGAAAAGCTGGTAGATTTGTACATAAACTAGCTGCTTGGCCATTTGATACATTGGAAGGTTTTTTATCTGGCATAAAAAGGCTTTCAAAGGATAAATGCAATTAAAGATGACATAGATTAGCCTCAGGATATTGTGGAATGTTACCGCCACCTTTTATCTTTTATCTCATTTTGTACTTACATATAATATATGATAAAAATATTAACTTACATTTCAATTACATTAACTGGCCAATATAATCAATAAAAAATACTGTCTAAAATGTACATGAAGGGTCAAAAATATAAATTTTATGTACTCAATAGGATGTGCTTATTAGGTATATATTATGTGTCAAGCGCCAGGGAGATAACAGTGAGTAAGATACCCATCTTGTCCTCAGATGCTCACAGCCTGGTCAAAGTGGAGAGAATCCTTGACCACGTGCTCTGCCCAGGGATTTCTTCCTGCAAGAACAGGCTCTTCCATTCCTTTCAAGTACAATTGTTGTAAGTAACCACTTTTTAAACATTTGCATAGTACTTTATTATTTTGAAATTAATGTTTCTCCTTTCATCACCACATCAATCATGCTAGATCTAAATGAAAAAATATTATAATTGTGTTTTTTAAAATAGATGCCCTGAGACAAGCAGAGTTACTTTAGAATACTGGTATCCGAACTCCCTGTACTGTGTGTATACTTTCTGTATACAATGAAGTCAATTAGCAGGAAGAGGTCGGTCCTTAAGTTACACAGATATGGATATGATTCTTGACTGGGTATGCTACTTAGCCTCTTGCTTTAATATTTTCATCAGGAATATGGGGCACAAATTTATTTTGTGGGTTTATTATAAGGATTACAAATAATGCAATTGACTAGCACAAATTAATTATGCAAATAGTAGTTATCATTATCCTGATAATGACTTCTAAATCTGGCAGCTTAATGAAAGATGCCATACTACTTTTTTATGTAATGAAAAATATTTTTTATCCTTATGCATTTTAAGGATGAAATTCATTTAAATTACTTGAATTCTAGAATTATGGCAAAGTGGTATTGTAATTATTAAATGAATTATAACAAAGTAATATTGAGCAAGGAAAGAAATTTCACCAAAGAGAGTTATAAGTGGCAACCACTCTGACGTTTGGTGTTACAGTATATTATGCATTATCATTAATTTCAGCAATAACATTTCTATGAAATATTTCTATGAAAATATTAGCATACAACGGAATATCATAATGGGAAGAAAACAAAGGGAAGTAATCTCTTTTATACTCAAAACATAATTATTCAAGTTCTCATTGTAGTAACAAAAGTGAATTTTTAATTGAATTTTAATAGAATTTTATATGATACCTATTTTTGTTTTATAGTTCCTAAAATGTCTTTATTGACTTTGTTTTTTTGAAAATCTCTATGTTGTTAGGATTACGATTTTCACAGAGTTTTTATGATATTGACTGTATAGCAATAGTCAAGCTCTGTCATGAAAGCAGAACCACCATGGGGATTAAGGGAATGAAAGATCTTGTTACTGGAACTAGACCTTACACAAGCACTGGAAGAGCTGGGAAGGGATGGACCGCAAAAGAGACAGAGGAAGACAGGATGCCTCTTAGAGCCTTGGTGTGGATGGACAAGTCAGAGCTTACAGGAAAATGCACCCGGCAAAATGATCCCATGGGAACCACAGCTCTGACTTGGTGGGCCAACAGCCAAGTTGCCATTGGTGGTATGGGTGATATTTTAAAAGTGCATTTTTTGCATGGTTACAGCCTTATGTGTCACAGGAACATAGAATTTTAGAAAATGGAGGGGATGCTCATTGGAAACTGTCAAATTTAACACTCTCAACAGATGGAGAGAGCAAGGCTCAGAGATAATTAGGTTGGCAAAGGGAAAGGAGATGAAGGAAAACTTTAAGATGGATAAAGAAAAGGAGGGAGTA
This sequence comes from Vulpes lagopus, assembly GCF_018345385.1. NCBI lineage: Eukaryota > Metazoa > Chordata > Mammalia > Carnivora > Canidae > Vulpes > Vulpes lagopus. Next base: position 19,058,602 of record NC_054840.1, read on the forward strand.
GGGTGAGGCATGGTGGAGGAACTGTTCTTGTGAGAGCAGCCTCATGCTGAGGCCTAAGCTGATGGGACCCTGATAAGGCTAAGGCTGGGCGACAGTCAGTTCAAGCCAGCTAAGACATCCGGCAATGATGACAGCTGGAGCTAACCACTGCTCCACAGAGATACCCTGAGAACTATCTGATTAAAGACAGGGAAAGGCTCACTTAAACGAGACCTCTAATCAAAGAGACCTCAGGCACAGGGGAGTTGGCCTACATAGAGAGGTACCCAGGGCTAGAAGGGCACCTGGTGACCTGGGGCTCACCTTTTATAACTCTGGGGGAGAATGAAGCCTCGGAGAAGGCTGAGCGAAACGTGCTGAAGTCAGGACTGGGATTAGAAGTTTGGTTTTCTGACCCCCAAGCTCATGTTCCTCTGAGGGCACCATAGTCTCTAAGCAAAAGTGGTCCAGTAGATAGAGATCTCAGTAGATGAAATATAGGCAATAAGATTAAATTAGGCAATGTGTAAAGATTAGCTCCAAAATACTGTGAAACTGAGTCTTCATTCTCTAATATAGAAAAACTAGCTGATGTGGGAGCTTCCTTTGGCCATTTTCCCACTCTGTATCATGGCATTGCCAGCTTTTTTATTTCTTTCCATAATAACAGGATATTATTGAACCCTAGTCTGTGCCTCAGACTTGCCTGAAGCTATAAACTACACAGTGACAGAGTTGGGGCAATATTTTGGGACTGCTTACTTGAGCTCTGTTCCTTTGGGACAAGTTCCATTAATCTAATTTTATTAATCAAAGGTTCAAATCATTGAAAGTATTTTAACAAGAAGTTAAAATTATAGTTCTGAAGAGCCCAAATCTAGTCTACTAAACATATCTGCTTCTCTACTGCCCATATTCATTATACTGGAATCAGTTCAAAACTCCAAGAAATAAGGGGGAGAAAAAAAAAGCCTACTCTAAATGACTTATTCAATGACACCACAGTGCATGCAGTTTGCTTACAAAGAGGAGACTTGAATTCACATCCGTGGGAGAGTTTCCTTAGAAAAATTCTGTAAGAATACTGAAAACTAGTACCAAAGTATGGAGGAGATACATGCCATGCCTGATGTTTTTGGGGAGACCTATCAATTTCATAGCTTATGTGGGCATTAAAATCTTCATAATGTATTATTATTATTAACATTATTTAATTTCTAGAAAGATAATTTAAAAACAAATAATTATCACATTCCTAAACCTATGGAATCTATCATTGTATTTTGAAGGAGCAATATTTTGCATTGGTAAAACTGAATTTATTGAGTGTACACTATTCCTACAGATCAAAACCAGAAATAAAGTTTTAAATTTGTTCTTAAACATAACTCAAATATATGTTTCAGATTAACTCTCAATGTAATCATTTAATAGCAAGAGCACTTCAAATACAAAAGAATTTGTATGACTTAAGTCTAAACTGTTATTAATATCACAGTGGCATATTTGAGTTTTATAAGAAGAAAACCAGAGGATAATTTAGGTTTGAAGAATATAGAATATTGAATTTAGAATTTGATTAATTTAGGAATATCTCTTAAGCTTTAACTTTGATAGAAATCAAGATAAGAGAAAACCTTTCTTTTCTACCGAGGCTTTTAAAAGTTGAGCACTTTTATACACTTAAACATTTTCTGACATTGGACATCTTTGATGAAAGCAAAATTAATACTGTTAACATATATAGAGAATCATCATCTTGCATTGTCTTTCTCTTTGTTTTGAAGTGGGAAATAAAAGCAACAAACAATATAATAAATAAGAAATATCTGAACAATTAGCTCCACTTTAATTTTGTGTTACAAAAATATCTTCTTAGATTTTTCTACTCATTTTAGAGAGGGAAATATTACCAAGAAACATTCAAAATCAAGATATAATCGAAACATTTTAACAGTATGTGAAAATTTAAAAACTGGTTTAAAAGAAAAGTAAACCCTTAAGTTTTTCTCATAGTTTTTATATTTAACTTACCTTGTGAAAAATCAGGAGATTCTAACTTTAGAGTCCTGTCTGTGCAGTTTCTCCCAAACTCAGCCCTGATGGTGAGTTTTCTCTCTGAGTTTTTATAGTCTCAGTTAGACACCCCTTACTCCAATCCCTGTCTTTGCTTTCTCTTACATCATTTCTAGATTTTCCACTGAACATTTTCCCAAGCCTTTCTTCAGTCTCCCCCCCCCCCCCCACTCTCTCTCTCTCTTATTCTCTTTCTCTCAGCTTTTCTCTTTCCCTCTCTCTTCTCCATATTTATCTATTGCTTTGCTCATGGTATTTAAGTAGCAACAGGAGCTTGGGCTCTGGAAAATTTAAGTATACATTTAATATTGTGTTCAGCCTGAGACCCATCACTTCTCCCTGAGGTTTTATGTCTAGCTCGGATAATTACAAATCATATTTGGGAAACAAAAATGCACTAGGATTTGTTTAAAAAAAAAAAAAAAAAGAGGCTCACCAGGCTATTTCAAAGTAAGATTTAGGGAGATTATACCCAGCAACTCAAACTGATTTATTGGGGTATATTTTGGACTCTTAAATGAAATGATCATCTATGGAAATGGTGAGCAGTTTCAGCCTTAGTCAGGTGCATAGTGCTGTGTCAGGGAGACTGACAGCTACTTCGTAATTAACATTGCTATACTGGGAAGGTTGTCACTAACAAACCTATAAATACCGAACTGTGACATGTGGGCTATAAATGCAGGCGTTGTAATCATTCTTATCTTTCTCCGTCCTCCAGTATTTTAATTTTCATTTCACCAAAACATTCCTGCCTCTGTCTGAAAGGTTTCTTCATTTCATTTCCTAGTAATCACATTTGCAACCTTATACACACAGATTGTAAAAGTTACTAAGTTCTAGAATACGTATTATGCTGTTAGATTATTATGAGCTCATTTGATTCACCACCAGATGCCCATTTAATGGATAAAGGAAACTGAGTCTACATTAATCAAATGACTCTATGAAGCCACACAGCTGGGAAGTAGTAGCAGAACCAGGTTTCAAACACGCATCTTAATTCCATATCCAGTTCCTTTCCCACAACGTCATCCTGTCTCACTATTTAAAAAGCTAGAAAAAGAATCCAAGCCAGATGATGTTTTGTGAAAATAGAAATAAATTTGTTCTCTTTGGTTTTTCTCTAAAAGTCATTAGAAATACTAGTCACTAGGGTAGAAACAATTACATGGTTAATTTGGATCTAGATAGGGACTGACCAGAGCACATCGAATTGGTGGGACAGTAAAATGTTTCATTTTTTAATGAAGGGTTTCCAGGATAACATACCTCTCAACAAGCTTGAAATTTGAGTAGTTGGCAGTGATAGCTCACAAGTCAAGATAAAAATACAGCCTAATTGTGGACCCTTGTTTAGACATTACTGCCATAAAACGATTATGTTAGCTTGAATCCACATGACGGAAAACTCTCAGTATAGATTTAATGGATACATCATAATGCTACCAGAAGCCAATATTTTTGACGTACCTTCTAGTCTTATTTGAAATGCCTCCCTCAGCATGCTGACAAGTGATATCTGCGGCTGATTTATTCCAGATCTGTCCCTGCTTAGACAGTCCAAAGATTCCACCCTATTTGTGGATTTTGTTGACCTAATTCAAAAGTTTGACTTAACTGTTCTGCAGCAGTCGAAATAGCAAGCTTATTCCAGGCACATAACCATGGTACATTTAAGCCATTTATGCAGGGTTCTGCACATTATATACCCCCTGTATAAATTGCTTATGCATTAATACATTTTAGGGAAATTCTGTTACCTTGAAAGAGCAGAAACAGGAGCATGTGAAGAAGTTGAAAGAGAATATACATCCAGTGATAGAAGGGAGAGACTAAGATGAAAAAGGGAGAAACTATTAATGAAAACTCTTCAGCTAGTATATCATTATTTAACCTGCATGACAACCTTGCTGAAGAGGTATTATTATTCATGTTTAACAGATGAAAAAACTAAAGTTCAAATATGATAAATGCATGGGCCAACTGCTCACAGCTTCAAAGTGATGGAATTAGGAGTTGCACCTTGTTCTATGTATCAATCAGGATTGTGACAGTAAAGAGACGGCACGTTGAAATTGAATAAAGTTGTGGAGAATTTAATGTGGGCAGGGTGTAGAGGGACCTCTCTGGTCCCTGAACCCAATAGTAGCCAATTATCCCCAATCTTGAAGGGTTAAAGTTTAAGGAGAGACAGAGGAATATGGGTAGACAAAGGTGCCTGTCAGAAGAAATGTGACCTTTCATCAAGGGACATGGCCAGTCCAGAGCAACCCACAGGGGAGGGAATTGTGTGTGTGAAATACACACCGAGATGTCATTCTGCTTTCTCCCCATAATCTGCTATTACGTTTACTTTCAGTCACACCCGGCTGGAAAAGGGATTGGATGGTGTAGCTAAAAGACCCAGCACCTTATCTAACCTCACAACTGTGTTAAAACGATATACAAATAAGATCCTTTGTAAAGACCAACGTGACTGCAAATACTGTGGTTTACCTGAATTAAAATCTGTTACTTCCTAACATCTTTTTTAAGTCAAGTTAATTGAGATGCAATTTATACACACAAAATCTGACTTTTTAAAATGTACAGTTTTAGGGGTTTTGACAAACATAAACCGTATGTAACCTCCACTAAAATCAAGATATAGACTTTGTCCATATCCCACCAAATTTCCCTCATGCCTCTTCACAGTCAAACCCTACCCAACCCCCAGGTCCTGGTAACCACCTATTTGATTTCTATCCCTATAATTTTGCCTTTTCCAGAAGGCTGTAGGAAATTATACAGTATATAGTCGTTGGTGTCTGGCTTCTCTCACTTAGAGTAAAGCTCCTGTGATTTATCCATGCTACTAAATGTATCAGCACTTTGTTTCTTTTTAATGAGAGTGTTCTATTGGATGGATATACCACAATTTACTTATTCATTCAGGAGTTGGTGAAAATTTGGATAGTTTCCAGTTTGGGATTATTATGAATAAAGTCATCATAAACATTAATATAGGAGGCCTTGAGTTGAGATTTATGTTTTCGTTTCACCTGGACAAATACATAGATACAGGATTCCTAAAATCACCTGGTCAAGTTTTCACTTAATAGGAAATAGCTACACTGATTTCCCAAGTGGATCTACCATTTTGCATTCTTACCAGATATATATGAGAGTCCCGGTTGCTCAGTATTCTTGGTACCATTTGACATGCGGTTGCCAGTTTAAAAAAAAAAAAATCAGCCATTTGAATAAATGTATTCTGGTATCTTTTATTTTAATTTATATTTTCTTAATAACTAATGATGCTGAGAATCTTTTTATGTACTTATTTCTCATTCATATATTTTTGATGAACTGTTTAAATCTTTTGCTTAATATTCAGTTGTGAGAGTTCTTGATATATCTGAACACCAGAATTTTATAAGATTTGTGTTTTGCTTTTTTTTTTTTTTCACTAGGTGGCTTGTCTTTTCCTTGTCATAACGTTTTCCTTCACAGAGTAGGTATTTTTAATTTGATTAAATCTGGTCTTTTTTTTATTAATCATGCTTTTTTGTGCCCCCCAAAATCATTCCCTTACTCAAGCTTGCAAAAAATTTTCTCCTATGTTTCCTTCTAGAAGTTTTTCAAAAATTTTTTGGCTATTTTAGGTCTTTTACATTGCCACAAAAATTTTAGTATCAGTTTGTCAATGTATACCGAAGAACTTACTGAGATTTTGTTAGGATTTCATTGGATTTTAGAACAATTTGGGAAAATGTGACTTCTTAATAGTATTAAATCTTCTGATCTGTAAGCATACTATATTTCCCTTTTATGAAGATCTTTGATTTTTCTTGACAGTTTTTTTAATTTAAAAAACCATATGGGGGCACCTGAGGGGCTCAGTGATTGAGCATCTGCCTTCAGCTCAGGTTGTGATCCCAAGGTCCTGGGATCGAGTCTCCCATCAGGTTCCCTACAGTGAGCCTGTTTCTCCCTCTGCCTGTGTCTCCCATGACTAAATAAATAAAATCTTTTAAAAAAAGCGTAGGTCTTGCATGTATTTTGTTAAATTTATTCCTGTTTCATTTTTTATTGAGGTATAATTGACATATATTAGTTTCAAGTGTGCAATGTAATGGTTTGCTATTTGTGCAAGCTATGAAATAATCACCACAATAAGTCTAGCTATCATTGATCTCCATACAAGATCATATTTTTTCTCATTATGAGAATTTTCAAGAGTTACTTTCTTGGCAATTTCCAAATATACAGTACATTACTATTAGCTATAGTATCCATACTGTATGTTACATCCCCATAACTTATTCATTTTGAAGCTGGAGGTTTGTATCTCTTGACACCCTTTACCAGTTTTACCCATCTTCAATCTCTTACTCCCTAGTGAATTATAACCTTGCCTTCCTGGCATAAATTCCACTTGATCAAGACATATTATCCTTTTCCACTGCTGGATTTGAAGTGATACTACTTTTCAAAGATCTTTATTAATGAGGGATATAGATCTTTTATCTCCTTGAAACATATTTTTCAAGTTTTGGTAAGAGGTCTCATAAATGTTTAGGAAGAACTACATGCTTGCCTTAGTCCATTGAATATAACACAAATACCATAGACTAGGTGGCTTAATCAACAAACCCTGAGTTCCCATGTTCTGGGAAATCCAAGATCAAAGCGTCTACAGAATTGGTGTCTGTTGTGTACCTTATTACTGATTCATAAATTGTGGTCTTCTTAAAAAAAAAAATTGTGGTCTTCTTACCGTGTCCTTACATGACAGGGAGAGTGAGAGAGCTCTCTGGAAGCTCTTTGATAAGGGCAATATCCTGTTCATGAGGGCTCCACTTTCATGACCTAATCACCTACTAAGAACTTCACCTTCAAATAACATCATACTGGCGGTTAGGGTTTCAATCCATGAATTTTGCAGGGATGTATTTAGTCAATAACAACCCTCATCTATTTGCTGGAAGAGTTTGTGTCAAGTTTACATCATCTCCTCCTGAAATGTTTGATAAAATTCACCAGGTGAGGTTATCCGTGCGGGTAGATGGCTTTGAGGGAAGGTGTTTAACTAAAATTTCAAATTCATTAATAAAAGGTACAGAACTAATCATTCTAGCTAATTTTCCTGAGTGCATCTCATAGCTTTCACTTTTCAGATATGTTCATCTCATTAAATTATTAAAGTTATTTATACTACTCTCTTTTTTTCCTTTTGATATTTGTACAATCTGGGTGATATCCTTATTTGATTACTAATTCTGGCATTCTTTTTCCTCAGTCTTTTCATTTTTATTTTTTTTTTCAGTCTTTTTAAAAATTCGTCATCCTAAAGTTTTTTAAATTTTATTTATCTTTGAAAAGAATCAGCACCTGGTCATTTTATTTTAATGAATGCTACTTTATGTTGTTTTCTTTCTGTTTCATGATTTTTGTAATTTTGTTCATCTTTTTCAATTTTCTTAATATGGATGCTTAGAGGGATGCCTGGGTAACTCAGCAGTTGAGCATCTGCCTTTAGCTCAGGGCATGATCCCAAGATCTGGGATCGAGTTCCACATCGGACTCCCTGCGAGGAGCCTGCTTCTCCCTCTGCCTATGTCTCTGCCTCTGTCCCTCTGTGTCTCTCATGAATAATAATGAAATCTTTTTAAAAATATGGATACTTAGATTATTGAATATAGATACTTATTTTCTTTTAATATAGACATGTAATACAATGTATTTTCCTGTAGGCACTGCTCTAGTTATATCCTGTACATTTTGATATGCTCTGTTTTCACATTTTATTTAATTTGTAATATTTTCTAATTTTCCTTAAAATTATTGACAACTAGTCCTAGGCATTTAGCATATATGTCATTTAATTGGCAAATATTTGATTATTTCTGTATAATTTTTGGCTATTGATTGCTAGTTTGTTTTGTATTAAGGAAACATACTTTGTATTCTTTTAATTCCTATGAATTTTTCAAGATTTGTCTTATGGCCAATAATATAGTTGTCTACTCTGGTGAGGTTTCAGTGAAGTGTACTTCAAAGAGAATGTATATTCTATTTTTATTGGGTGGAATATTTTATAAAGCTCAGCTAAGTTTCCTGATACTGTTCAAGTCTATACTTGAATGATTTTTGTCTGCTTGTTCTCCCAATTACTGAGGAAGGACTGCTGATGTCTCCAAGTCCAAAATTTCTCTATTTCTGTTTTCAGTTCTATCAGCTTTTGCATTCCATACTTAAGCCTTTTATATCCCTGTATCATTATGTAATTTATCTTTGTATCTCTAGTAAAAATCTTTGTTTGGAAGTTTGCTTTGTCTGTTATTAATAAATTTATCATAGCTTTCTTTTGATTATTGATGGCATGTGTATCTTTTCTCCATATCCTTCCACTTCTAGTCAACTTATCCCATCTGACATTCTGATAATCTCTAAAATTTGATTGCTGTGTTTTGACCACTGCCTTTAATGTAATTATTGATATTTTTAAAACTAATCTTAAAAATGATTTTCTTTGGTTTTATCTTTTCCCTGTTTCCTCTTACTCTGCCTTATATTGGATTATTAGTTATATCTCTTGCTTATTTTTTATATTGTTTCTACAGGTTTACAATATACATCCTTAGGCCACCGTAGTCTTCCTCAAATATTTTTCCATTTAATACATAATGTAATGATCTTTCAACAGCAGTCTTCTACTTTATCCCTCTCATCCTTTATGGGATTACTATAACGCATCTTAATTTTACTAGTTATAAACCCTGCAATTTAGTTCTCTTTTTGTTTTGTACAGCTAATTATTTTTAATTATTTTTAAAATGTTTAAAAATTCATATTTATCACATCTACTGTATTGATGCTTCTCTGTGTGTGTGTTTAGATTTACAGTTCCATGGAGTACTATTTTTCATTTTGCTTGAAGAACTTCTTTTAACATTTCTTATGGCATTTTGTCCAGAGAAGTGTTTAATTAATCTTTACTTTTAAGTGTTATTATTGCTCAGGATAGAAATTTGAGGTGATAACTTTTCTTCTTTCAGTATTTCAAAGTTCATGTTCTATTTTCTTATGGATTGTATAGTGCCTGCTGGAAAGTCTGCTATCATCTATTTGCCTATGATGTGTTTAATTATAGTTTTATTTATATTTATCCCTAGGTTTTCTGAGTTGCTGGTTGTTTTCTTTAATTGATTTAGGGGGAAAGTTGGCCATTGTCTCTTCAAATATTTCTTTTGTCCCATTCTCTTTTTCCTCTCTTATTCCAATTACATGTATATTAGGTCCTTTGACCTGTCCCCTGGAAGTTCTGATATTTTTTAAACTCTTTTTCTTCTCTGTTTCAGTAAAAATATTTTCTATTGATCTTAATTTCAAATTCATTTACTGTTTCATATGCTGAATTCAGTCTCTGATATTGTGTGTTTTTAATTTTAGCATGTCATAGGCTTAGCAAATTAATGAGATTTCATGATGTCTTCAGCTTCCAGGAAATCTAAATTCTCACATAGCCAATACATTCAGTTAAAAAAATTAAAATATTAATTTTTTAGATCACTTTTATGGTGACCTCTACCTTAGATGCCCTACCAACAGTCCAACTATTGTGTGCCCCTCTCTCCCCTCAGAGGGGCTATAACCATTTGAAATTTCTACCCTTGGTAGTCTGTTGACTCAGCTTTCTCATGCATGCACTGAAAAAAGTAATGGTTTTGCATGATTTTGTGAAAGTGACATTGTCATGTGGCTTCCTATATGCTTAGTGGAATCATGAGTCTTATTCTTTACATTTTTATGTGTGTTTTGCAATATAAGAATATTTTGATAATCTCTGTTTATTTTTTTCTAATAATATTGTTTTTATTATCATCCCAATTTTGTAGACATGCAAACAGATTTGAGAGATGCCAAGCTTGTCTTCTTTCTTCGCTACTGCACTTGTCATCTGTATAAATCATCCCTCTAATTAAATTCAGAAGTGTTAAAAAATAAAAAATAAAAAAAAAATCAGAAGTGTTGAAACTGTATTCACAAGCTTCCACATATTTTCATTTGTATTTATCTTGAAGTGAACTCCAGAAAGCTACATTTCCATTTCATGTGATCTTCCAAGTCAGAAGACTGAAACACTACCTCTGGCCCTTGTAGAACTCCTCGTGTCACTCTAGTTTGCATAGATTTTAGATGTGTTCCATGCCTAGCTCACATTGCGCCTATGTACTTGGTGTAGTGGAGCATTCTACAATGGACTAGAGTTTTACAGACCTCCTTTGAGGCAAGGCACATTAGTTTTATTTTATTGGGCTAGAACCTCAATTAGTCTTGTTGGCTGTCTTTCAAAAATGGTTTTTATAGTCATGCCATTTGCTGAGCCTGTTACCATTTGATACCTCTGCCCCTTCACTCTTTCCCTATTAAGATCCCCCCTACTGGTTACGTTAAATACAGGAGTCTGTCTACTAAATTCTGACAGTTCAAATCACTAACTTTATCTGTTTAAGTACAAGGAAATGCCGGGACACCAGAAACCACACTAGAAGACCATTGACATATATATCCTTATTCCTCTCTCTCTCTCTCTCTCTCTCTCTCTCTCTCAAGCACACACACAGTAACTAAACATAGAATGATTTAATGACCTGTCAGCAATAGCACTTCAAAATTTACAAGACTTTGTATAATTTATTTTACTACTGTAGTAACTGTTCTCTTGTGGATATAACAATACTCTTACATAATAGGCAATTATTATTAACACCATTATATAGTTGAAAAAAACTGACATTTAAAGAATTATACTTACCTGTCCTATTAATATGCAAGGAACTCTGCTGGGTCTGTGGAAGTCCTGATCCTGATCCTGTTCTCAAGGAGCCTATATTTGAATGGAGAAGACAAAATTGAAACGCAAATAACTCCAGGATGGTTTCCATATTACCCTGTGAAGAATTTAACTCTCTTATTTTAACTCATTTACACTATTTTTATAAGGGTTTCTTTCCCTAATGAATCACCTGATACTCTGGAAAGCTTTCCAACATCATATCCTCATTTTAAAGAAGAAATCAAAACTTAGCCAAAGTCAAGAAACTAGTTAGTAGGAAAGCCAAGGTTTCAGTCAAATTTTTCTGATGCTCAAATTTCTAACAACTGCACTGTACTAACTTTCCATGTCATCCTAAAAATTATCTTACAAGTTAAGTATTATCTAAAATTAAATCATGGGGAAACTAGGTTTGGAATATGTTCAAAGTCATGCAGATATAAATGAGAGAGCTGGGATTTGTCCATGAAAGAATACTTCAAAACCTTTCCTCTAAACCCTACTCAAGATTGTTTTCCACTATACAACACCAGTGACACTGAGGTCAACCTGACAGCTCTGGGCATCCCTGCCTTTCCTGCTATTCATTTATTTAGGCCATCTACTTCCATCACTGTGGAGAGGTAATGTCTCTGTGAATTATGTATCCCTCAAACTTGTCTCCATGAACACACATAGTGGGAAGGATCTTTGGAAATATAAAAATAAACAGACTTTGTTCAATATACACTGGGACCTCTCAAGTAAGTAGGAAATGTCACTAACAAAATACTCCAGTTGTCGAAGCATCTAATAAAGCAAGGTTTATCCTAAGTAAACATATCCAGTACAAATAAACACCATGATATAGATGATGCTAACAGAACTTTTAAACATGGATATGATATCTGAAGGATGGAGGTAATAGTCCTATTCTTTGTTGGTAAGATTGCATCATACTTTAAGAGAGAAACAGACAAACTAGAGTATCCTTAATGGATGCTCAGCATAGGGTGGCATCTGGACAGCAGTTAATCTAAGGACCATTAGAAGTACAGATATATTTCATTTTAAGATAAATCTATAGCCATATTAATTACCTTGGATAATAAATTACAGGAAGTTAAATTTGATTTCAATAGGAAGAAACTGATTGTTTATAAGTAACATTTTTATTTGATACCTTCTATTCCTCTTAAAGGACATTTAGCCCCCCCATCAAAAGATATTTGGGAAGAAATGGAAATATAAGATGTGCTAAAGAAAGGATTATCACATCAAGGGGGAGGTAAGATTAGGAAACTAGGAAGGTTCTTCCAAACTTTGTGGGTTTTTTTTAAAAGTTTTTATTTATTTATTCATGAGAGACACAGAGAGAAAGAGGCAGAGACATAGGCAGAGGGAGAAGCAGGCTCCTCGGGGAGCCCAATGTGGGACGAGATCCCAGTACTCCAGGATCATACCCTGAGCTGAAGGCAGACACTCAACCACTCAGCCATCCAGGCATCTCTCCTTCTAAACTTTGTGATTCTATAAACAAAAATGGAAAATGGATACATACTTATGTTCAAATAGATAGGATAAAGGCTTGTTTAGGTAACCTTCCATATGTTGATCAAAATTCAAACCTGTGAGGGGCACCATGGTGGCTCAGTCAGTTAAGCATCTGACTCTTGATTTTTGCTCAGGTCATGATCTGAAGATCGTGAGATCAAGTGTGAGGCTCCACACTCAGTGGGGAATGTGATTTGGATTCTCTCTTCCCCCCCCCTCTCCGCCCTTCTTCCTGTTCACACATGCACATGCTCTTGCTTTCTCTGATAAATAAAACCTTTAGAAAATCATACACATGAAATTTTTAAAATATAAAACACCTACCCTAGTATGATTGCCAGACATTAGCTCCAAATATTAAAAATAGTGATTTACTCAAACTACAGGCAAATCGTTCTAGAATCACAAGTTTTTTAATTCATTGTTTTCTTAAAGAAAAACAATTTTTAAGCTTAGTTTTCTCTGAAGTTAGATTGAGGAAAGTAGCAGGGAATGACTTACCAGTGATTTGGTAGTTCTTTTACACTCTGAATTTCAAGTTTCAGGTAACTCCTAACCTGAAATATTGAGGCATATTGAGGGATTCATAACTCAATGATTGGGAATTGAAAATAAAATATGTAATAAATATATAGTTAACATGTATATTTAACATCTATTGAGCGCATACTGTGAACCACATACCCTCCCTAAGATGTGTTACATATAGCAGTTTGTTTAATCATCACAATAATCCTATGAGGTAAATTCTTCAGTTGTGTTCATTTTGGAAATTAGAAAACTGAGGTATATAGAAGTTAGTTAACAGATTCACTTGGTTCAGAGGCCTGATGCTTAGCCATCATTATTGGTAGATAAAGTGTACTCTGTATGCTAAGGCAGGGATAGGTATTTATTTTAGCTGGAATAGCAATAGGTTTTAGTCACAAAAATTAGTTGGTAATTAGCAAAGATAATGTTTTCCTTTAAAATTTTTTAGCAAGTCAATATTAATGTCTAAATGTCATTGTACTTGTTTTTATATTTCCATGTAATTTATATTTCTTTGGGAATATTTTCTTATTCCAGGTTTGTTCTTCTTGCTATTCATTCTCTCTTTTAAATACACAAGCGCATGCACTAGTATTTCCAATGTCTTTATGACCTTGTGTATTAGAGGTGAACAGATATTCAGCAGAGGCAAGCAAGTTGCCTTTTTCTTCCCACAGAATCTTCATGTCCCACAGCCTTCTGCAAAACTGGACGTTAGCCTTCCAGGCATGACTTAATTTAGAAGTATTCCATAGTTTTTCCCTCTGCAGATTATAAGTAAGATACTCATTGGAGCAGTAACCCCAGCACCACTTGTTCTTGCTTCTTTGACAATGTGTCTGCATAGACTGCTCTATTCTTAATTGCATTTCCATAAATATTTCCCAAGAATCTATTGTGCATCAGGTCCCAAGGTCCCAAGAAAGTCATAGTGCAGGAAAAAGAGTTTGTAGAAGATAGCCCATGTCCTCAAAGCAATTTAAAGTCTTGCAGAGAAGAGGTTAATTTTGAAAATAATGACATTTCAATATGATTGGTACTATACAAATGGTATGAAAAGAAAGTTTTATGGAGGCGTATTTTAAACATGATTTGAGAGATTTACCTTCTGTCATATTATTTTAGTTGCCAGGGTGCCTGAAGAGTGGCTGACAGATCTCACCCTAACATTAAGTATGTGAACACATGTTTTTTAAATAAGGAGGTATCTTACCATCCACAGGCCAAGATCAGAGGGGACCTTTAAAGTCCACACTTAAAATCATAAATGCACGAAGTAACTTTTTTTTTTTTAAATATCCAAGAATCAAGTCTTTTTTTCAGCTTCCATGGATGTATATAAGAAAAGGGCAGCTATCAACCTATACATCAAAGTCCAGGCTTAGAATTATCTTACCTACAATGATCACCATGGAGTATTTCCTCCAATAGGAATCATACACTCTTGTCCCCCTATATATCTTAGAACATAAAAGAATGGTGTTTCTTCCTCTTCACACTGAGTCTTTGTTTCAGCATTTATACTGATCTGCTCATTACCTAAAATAAACTCTCACTCTTTTGTCTGCCAAGTTACTTGAATTCACTGACCTGACAATCTGAAGCAAAACTGGATACCTCTCATTAAAATGTATTCTTTCCATGAATCTAATTATAAATGTGGGTATGGTAATATGAAGTTGAGAGTGAAGTTGGGGTTTAACTTTGTGCAGAGTTGACAAATAGAAGCACTGTGGGTGTGAGCAAAGCCATCTTCTTCCCACTCTGTCCCACAATATTCTCTAGTTTCATCGGGCCATCTCTGGGCACAGTGGGGGGTGCTGCCATTTGCGTTAATTTTTCACTAATGTTTAAAGTCCAGTGTGAAATAGCATAAAATACATTCAATTATTGGAAAAACATTTAATTACTCTATAAAAGAAACAGAATGAATTAAAAAATCACAGAAGATGAGAAACATTGAAGTTCAAATATTACTGCATTGAAATAATTGCTTACTTAAAAATTATAAAGGATAGGAGCAGTTCTTCATTTGTTAAGTTTTAAAACACTTTTCAAAGATTCTGCATTCATTAAGCAACAGAACTCCCAATAAAGTGTTTCCCTTAATTATTTTATTAATAGCTTCCTTGGCATAATGATATTAAATAAGTATGATTTATGGATCCTTGTCTCATCAAGGAAAAAGCATCTACTTAATTATTCATTATTTATGATTTTCTTATGTAAATAAATTCATCAGCATCCCTATGAAGATAGGAATGAAGAAAGGTGATATTTAAGTGAATGTAGAGGAAATTGGAACAAAGAATGGCCCATTTACCTTCATATTACCAAAATGTGGGGTCTAATCATAACAATAACTATTACAACATTTATTCAGTGATTCCTCAGTACGAGCCCTCTTGTTTAATCTTCACAGTAATTCTAAGAGGTAGGTATTCTTATTAGCCATAAGTTTGAAAAGAAATGACTTTGGTAGGAAGTGCTTACATGATTATAAGAAGTCACCCAGACACGAAGTATAGAGGTGGGGTTTAAACCTGACGCTTTCAGAACCCACAATTCTAATTACATACTATATGCCTCTTGAATATAAGTAATTTCTGTTCAGCTTTTTAATTAGAGCTGGTTACCCAGAATTATACATCTATTTTTTTCATTCTTTCTTTCTTTTTTTCCCTGGAACCCTGCTAGGGTAAAGAAAGTATTTGGGAAAATTCAGAGAAAGTGTATGGAAGACCTTATACTAACCACAGGTATATTAAAAACAAACAAAAACAAACACTTTTTTTAGAAGTAGGGCTAGGTAGATTAAGGAAGGAAAAATCAGATAAAGGGTTATAGAATCTAGCCCAACATCTGAATTCAGTCCAAAGAATTCTAGATCCCAGGGAGAAAGCTCCCTACCAGTTGGGTATTTGGAATGCAAGGCTATTGACATATCAAACTACTCTGAAGTGTCTGTTGGAAATGTTTTTCTAGATCTAATGTCTTAAAATCAAAGCTTTTATCAAATGGATACATTTATAAATGCAAGTGAAATGGATTCATTTAGCTCATATTTTTTTTAGTTGATTTAAAAATATTGATTCTGGGTATGGTATGTAGTATACAATATTGTACTTAAATTCAAGAGCATTACAAATGAATTAAAGATGAAAAGCAGCAAAATTCTATTATCACCTCATCTGATTTAGACTATCTTTAAAAATTAACTTTCACTTTCTCAAAAGCCTCATTTTCTCTTCCTTATCAACACATTATTATTGGAGCAGAGAGAAAACTTTGATTTTCCAAACGCTTCTCTTCAGAGAGGTTTATTGCTGCTGCTAGAAGAGATTTGCATCTAGGGATCCTGTGGACAGACCAGGTAGGCGTCAGCCACTATTGGAAACTAAAATTAAAAAGGTACAGCTTCATTTCTAGTGTGTACCATTCATATCTTCTGTATAAAGGGTGGCTACTCTTTCTGTTCATTTCAGGCTCTATCAGATACTCCTGATCTACAAAACCTGACTCTTGTGTTCAGCTCATTGGAGTTACCTTCTTCCATTTCAGGAACGTTTCTAGATCACTTCCTTTTTGTTCCCTCCATGACTTATGCTTTTCGTTCTGGTTTCTCAAACAAGTTGGTTTTATAACTGGCCCCCAATGGTCCCCTTACTACTTGCTTTGACTATTTGATTTTTTTAATTGCCATTGGATTTTAATCTTTCATGCATGGCTTCTGGCATCTCTTCTCTATTTCCAAGTTACCAAGGTAAAAGAAACCCAATTCTGAGCTCTATTTCAGAACATGTCCTAATAAGAATTGTCTCTCATTCATACTTTACCCGACCAGGGATAGAAATTACTATTTTCCTTTATGAAGATGAAGTGAGATATGTAGAGAAAATAGGGAGACGGTGATTGCAAAGAGAAATACCCATATAAATGGCATGAAAAATGCAATTTATTCACTAAACATTAAATTATAATTATAGAATTCAATTAATTAGGATGATAGAATTTCATTTAATTTCATAATTAGTTTATTTTCAGAGACACTCTTCTCATTTCCTATTGCATAGATCTTATTAAAAGAGGAACTAGGTATGGTTGTTTTGGATTCTAAATTTGGCTAAATTTCAGGAAGAAATGCAAAACATGAGCCAATTTGTATCTTTGCAGGTTTCACTGCTGTCTGAGGATGTACTTCTTAGATAAATTATAAAACAGTATTTTATCTTATTCCTTAAATTCTGATGATTACTGTGATCGATCCCATGATAATACCTTAAATTTGTTTAGAATTTAGATTCCAACTTTTTGGACATGTCTTTTGGATACTTGTTAACTAGAACAGAACATTTCAGTATTTTCCAAATAGACTAGATCCTCAAGGAGATATTTCTAAGTAGTACATGATAGCCTATGTTAAATATCTTTTCTTCCCCAGCTTTTAACTATTGTTCAGTTTCCAAAGACCACAAACATGCTCTTTTCTAATCCCTCCAGTTGGGTTAGTTTTTTCTTTCTGTGACTTTACATAATACAAGTATCCTTCCTTTCACTATTACCTTAAAACTTGCCTACATCCCTGATCCTCCCACTGGATTATAAGGTCCTTGACAGTAACAGCAGCATGTAGTCACCTTTGCCTCTAGCACAGAGGTCTAGCTTCATACCTGACTTGTGTTGGTTAGTGGTAAGTTGTCCTTTGAGCTGACAGTGTGTCTTAGCTTCATCAGTATTACATGGCCTCTTTGGAAATTCTATCTCTTAAGCCCTTTTTGGTTATTTGCAAAAATATTCTTAGATTTTTAATTTTTTTTTAAATTTTTATTTATTTATGTATGATAGTCACAGAGAGAGAGAGAGAGAGAGAGGCGCAGAGACACAGGCAGAGGGAGAAGCAGGCTCCATGCACCGGGAGCCCGATGTGGGATTCAATCCCAGGTCTCCAGGATCGCGCCCTGGGCCAAAGGCAGGCGCCAAACCACTGCGCCCCCCAGGGATCCCCAGATTTTTAATTTTTTGTTAAAAAATACCACTTCCTTCTTGAAAGCTGGTTACTGGTTTATGTCTTAACAACCTCATTAAACTTTATGAAAATCCATATTAACCGAGTATCTTATCTCCTTGTTCTAGCTGTTCACTTGTTACCTTTCAAATTAGTCTGACCAGATTACTATACTAGATATGTTTTCTCCAACACATGCACACATACATACACCCAGACATAGACATACACACACACACCCCTTTGGGCAAATTTTCTGTAGAAAAAAACCACTAACACCTATTCTGTAATGCTGCAAGGATGATTAAATTTAATAATGTATGTAAGGCAAATGTAAGTGCTTAATATGTATTCAATATGTGTTGATCATCATCATAATTTCACATTCAATTTTTTTAAAAGATTTTCATTTACTTATTTGACGGAGAGAGAGAAAGCCAGAGAGCACAAGTGGTGGCCATGGGGGCGCAACAGAGGCAGAGGGAGAAGCAGACTCCCTGTTAAGCAGGGACTCCCCCCACAGTGCGGGGCTCCATCCCAGGACCCAGAGATCATGAGTGAGCTGAAGGCAGACACTTAACTGCCTGAGCCACCCAGGTGCCCCTCAATTGAATTTTACAAAACAGTGATGAGATTTTTGAGTAGTTACTATCATTCTTACAATTTTTCAGTTGAGAACTTGGGAGAAACAGATGTCAAGTGACAGGCTCCAAATCACACATCCAATAAGCTGTAGGGATTGTGTTGAACTTCAAGCAGAGTGTTCTCTCATTCTCAGATAACTTGTACATTGGAGAGTATCAGCACACTAACATGCAGAGAAATTAATGGTATATCTTTTCCAGAAGTGTTTTTGGAAGTCAAAATCAGACTGAGCAGTGAAATAAATGAAGATACTCTGATGGCAGAGGTTCTGGCAGTTGAGGAAATTCTCAGGCGTTCCTTAAAATACAACAGAGAACACAATGCATCACTATATTGTGTATCTATGATAGTCTTCTGTCTCAGCCAAGAGGCAGGCTGATACAACTCTTTGAACAAAACCATTGTAATAAAAATTGTGAAAGATTTCATAATGGTAATTAGTCCTCTGTGTCTGAAGCATAATGAAATGCATATAAAGTACTGGGATGAGGTATTAGAGGAGAGAAGATCCAGAAGGCAGATGGATTCATTTAGCAAGTTACTATTTTTCTCAATTATGTTCCAGAACTGGGTTAAATAATCGAGCCATAAAGAAGCAAGACATGCCACTCCTCTGCATGAGAAACTCATCCCAAGACAGGAGGTTAAAAAGCAAGTTCAATGGTTGCAGTAAGTGCAGTGGGAACAGACAGGAAGAAGGGAACCTAATTGCCTCTGCCTGGGGGATGAGAGGAAGGTGTCATAAAGTGGGAGATATGTGAGTTAAGATCTGAAGGATGTGTGAAACTACTAAGTGATGAGGAAACTCTATATGCAAAGTCATTCATGGATTAGACTGCAGGTTCTGAGAAAAGTGAATATTCAATTAGGGCCAGAATACATAACAATCAGGGATGTCCTCTTAATCTGAGAAATGGAAAACTAAAAAAAATCTTAATTAACAAGATAATTGCTCCATATTTAAAATACATGAAGTACAACTTTTCAATGGAGTCCAGATGTAACACACATTCACCTCATGCCCATTATCAGAGCATTGTATCATAGACTTGGGTTTTTAGACCAACACACGAACTAGTTAATAATCACAGTTTGCTTATTTTCATTGAACTATTAAATATACTCTGTTCCGTAGTACAGAGATTAGAGAAGTATAAGCTATATATAGTCAGAAAGACTTAAAAACCTCAGTAACTAGAACAGACAGTTGCTTATTGGCATAGGTACCCTGAAGGATGTCCTTTCCTCACATTACCAACATGTCAGGATTTTTAACAGATGTTATTAGGACGCCACAGTAATGCAGAGATGTATGTAAGCTGAGAGCATAATCACTATGGGGACTGAAGGCCGATGATTTGACTGTGTTGAAATTACTCGGGTGTCCCTCTAATTTGTCACATGACTTAATGTTTAAGTCTGTCATATGGTTTTCAGATCTGGGCTCTCGATGATTTCTTTTTCTTTTTCTTTTCATGAAGTGGATGATGATTTGTAAACTGACTCTTCATGTTCCTAAACCACTGAGCGTTTTAAAAATTAGTTTCCATGAAATAGAAGTGGTTTCAAAGGAAGTCTTGGCTCAAGCAGCTTCTGTTTGGGGATTTTGACTGCCAGGATATCCATTCAAAGAAAGATGGTGATTTCTAAATTATTCTATTTTTACTTTGATATCCTCCCTGTAACTCTACAGTTTTCTCCATGCTATTTCCCAGGATTTCCCTCCTGTTTGTCCTCAGGATCTGTTACCATTAGCAACGGCTATTACTGGCCCTTCTTCTCCCATCAATTACCAAATCTTGGTGTAAAAGTGGAAAAATCTTCCAAATATAATTGTTTAAGGAAATATTTCCACATATATTCCTAAGGGTGATCTTTTCTATTCTTTTATAAAACATGTTGATATATGAAAAGCAGGTGAGAATCAGTAAACTAACCTTGATTATTTAGCATAAACTAAGCCAAAACAATGAACCTAATAATATAGAGGCAGCATTTGACTTTCACTTGATTTCTTAATTCACTTCATTTATATGTAAACTTTTTAAAAATGATTTATTTGTTTATTTATTCATGAGAGACACAGAGAGAGAGGCAGAGACACAGGCAGAGGGAGAAACAGGGTCCCTGTGGGGAGCTGGATACAGTACTGGATCCCAGGACCCCAGGATCAGGACCTGAACCAAAGGCAGACACTCAACCACTGAACCACCCAGGTGCCTCATTTCTATGAAAACCTGAACAACAAATATTAGTTGTTGTTGAATGCCTGTTTATATTAGGTACTGTGTTAAGTGCTTAGAAAATGACTAGAAAGTTAGAATAACAATTCTTTGGAAAATTTACTAACTAGAGGAAGAAACAAATAAGAAGATTATTTTTTATAAGGGTCATAGCAGAATTCACATGACATAATGTTAAACCTTTGTTTTTTGTTTTTTAAAGATTTTATTTATTTATTCATGAGAGACACAGAGAGAGAGAGACACACACACACACAGGCAGAGGAAGAAGCAGGCCCCACGCAGGAAGCCCAATGTGGGATTCGATCCCCGGTCTCCAGGATCATGCCCTGGGCCAAAGGCAGGCACTAAACCGCTGAGCCACCCAGAGATCCCCATATTTTTTGGGTGGAAAAACAAACTCCATTTCTACGTCTTAGGGACTCACAGATTTCACTATAAACTGTAACCATAGAATTTAGATATGTTTGGGACATGTCTGGAAGTTCAACAATAGGGACTCACTTGGAATTTCCTTGCATGGGAAACCAAAGTGTTTTATGGAAAAGAACTCTGTGTAGCAGAGTAAGATACATAAAAAATGCATTCTCATAAAAAATGCTCATAGTTACCGGAAGAGGGGATTTTTCTTTGGTTCTTCTCTTGTGGACATGCCCTTGAGTTCTAATAAAGACAGAAAAAAAAATATGTGAGTCTCTGACTTTCTGTTAAAGACATGTGGTGTACAGTATGTGAGCAACCTATGGTGGTGGTGGACCCAGTTGTCTAAGCGGGGATCGCCCTTCAGCAACGGATCAGAATAAAAGTGAGGGAAGATGCTGTGCTTTGGCGTATATTGGCAACTCTGACAACAGCATAGGCATCATGCCATCTTCTGCACGGACACCAGCAATTTTGGCCTGGGCACGGGAGCACTTGCTGACTTAGTGCCTCCCTGGCTTCTGGTGATTTCAGCATTCTCAGCAGCCATTGCCTTTCCATTGGTCTGGAGAAGTATGGGAGAAAAATGACAGATAACACAGAGAGGAATTGTGAGAAAATGTAGGACACCCTTTGGGAACAAAAAGAAATAAGTTGATAGAGTTTGAAGGAACCTGGAAGTACTTACAACACTGGCTAAAAACAGAACAGAGAGCATCATTTGGTATTGTTATTTTTACACCAACTGAACCCTATTTTTAATCTCTTTTTTCAGGTAATTTTCTCTAGAGAAAAATGGTCTGTAACTAAAACAATATTTATGCTAAATAACACGCCCCAACTCACTCTTCTATATTTTCTAGATAATGTCCTATTATCATTAAGAAGCAGTTAGCTTGTAACTCAACAATTTAGCCCTCTGCCAGAAAAATACCTCCACTGAATCTAATTTAATCTTATGACAAATGTTAATTGAATCTATTTTAAAAAGACCCACACCAGACGTTTATGTTCATTCTGTTATCTTGGACTTCCACACAGGTGTCGGTTACCCACTTTCTGTTTCTCAGCTTCATATCCACCCTCCTTTGCCCTGCTGGATTCTGGGGATCTTGCCAGATGGAGAATGTAGCTCTTCATCAACAAAGAGCTCAGGAGTGAAATGAAGGTGATGGAGGCAAGTAGACTTTTCTCTGTTGGGTTTCTACCAGTTCTCCATTATTTTTATTATTCAGTGATGGAGCTCCTGTTGCATCCTTGATGCAACTACTTCCCTAGAATCAACCACCTGGAAGCAGCTCTATCCTGCTATACTATACACAATATGGCTTTTTTATTAGTTAACTACCTCCTAACGGTTGAAAATCCTTCATATAAATATTTCTTTGTTTAAATTATTGATGTGATGGGCACCGAGGTTCCTTCCACAGTTTGGCTATTGTGGACTTTGCTGCTACAAACACTGGGGTGCAGGTGCCCATTGAAAGATGAATGGATAAAGAAGCTGTGGTCTATGTAAACAATGGAATATTACTCAGCCATTAGAAATGACAAATACCCACCATTTGCTTCGATGTGGATGGAACTGGAGGGTACTATGCTGAGTGAAATAAGTCAATCGCAGAAGGACAAACATTATATGGTCTCATTCATTTGGGGAATACAAAAAAAAATAGTGAAAGGGAATAAAGGGGAAAGGAGAGAAAATGAGTGGGAAATATCAGAGAGGGAGACATTACATGAGAGCCACCTAACTCTGGGAAACGAACAAGGGGTGGTGGAAAGGGAGGTGGGTGAGGGTTGGGGTGACTGGGTGATGGGCACTGAGGGGCATTTGACAGGATAAGCACTGGGTGATATGCTACAGGTTGGCAAATTGAACTCCAATAAAAATAATTAAAAAGTAAAAAAATAAATTACTGATGTGATATTTGTTGATTGGACTCTGATTGACATATCCAATTTTCTATTTTACTACTGAAAGTCACATTAATATACAAACGGAAAATTTAGCATCAGTTATAAAAAATAATTGTTTATTTTCCTTTTATTATATAATGAAAATCCATTGTTTTACTTTTTATTTTGGTATCCAGGGAACTCAGAGTACATGATATATATTATTGGAAAATAATGGAATCCTTATACTAGAGTTAGCAAGTTTCTTCTATAAAGTGCCAGGCAGTAAAGAGTTTGGCTTTGTGGGTCATAGGGTATCTGTGGCAAGGATTCAGTTCTGCTGTTGTAGTGCTAAAGCAACCAAAATAATACAAAAATTAAGGGGAGTGATTGTGTTCCAGTAAAACTTCATTTACAAAAACAGGCATCTGACCGGATTTGGACTTCAGACGGTTGTTTGCCAACTCCTACTTTAGATATAATCTCAAGAACACAGATACATAGTAAAAATATCACCTACTAAAAATATGATCTGTGAAATGTATTATTCTTATTTTAAAGCCATAGTGTCATAGAAAAAATATAAAGAGTTGAATGGACTTTCAAGTTAATCTAAAATGATTTTAATTTAGAAAAGGTACAGACTTGGTGGACAGAGCCTTTAGCTATGAAATCAGACTTTGAATATGAACTCTGCCTTTTTCTACTTGTGAACCCATGAGTAGTTTAATTTCTCTCTGTAAACTTTATTTTCCACTAATATAATATGGAATATTAATACTTTACCTTAAAACCATATGATAATGGTTAGTGTAACACAAAAATGTAACGGATGCCTAGTCTTTGGAACATACTGTTTTGGCCAGAGGAAGCAGAAGCAAAAACAAACAAACAAACAAACAAAATGCAACTTAGACATGAAGCCTGCTTTTGAGGGAAATAATAGTGATTTGTGGAATAAACTGGTACATGAGGATAGTTTATATAAAGGCCCAACTATGTCATGTAGTGTACTATGAAGTCCACTACTTTAGCTTGTTAAATATTATATTCTTTAAATAATTGTTCAATATTAATTTAGACGAGATGCTGACCACTGTGACAGGGCAGGATCTGGGCCAAAGAAGAGAGGACAGCTGATGTTATATCCAGTCAAACTACCCAAAATAGGTGATTTAAAAAAAAAGAAAGACTGAGATACCTTTATTTGTTAAGGTCAAGTGCTGTTCATTATCAGTTGTTATAAGGCCTTGATAATAAGTTGCTTCAATTAGAGAATGTAATGTTCTCTCATAATTTCAATTTCTGATTATATATATAATATATATTGTATAATAATATACATATTATATATACATATATTTATGTGTGTTTATATATACATAATTATACTTTCTTATATATAATTACCTAAAAATTATAATATAAAAAATAAACATGTAATGTATAACATATATATGGAAAAGAATATAGGGAAAACATATTTGCAGAGTTCAATTACCACAAAGAGACCACGTCTGTAATCATCACACATTTCCAGAAATGGGATATTGCTTGCACTCATTCTCCTCCTACTCATTATTTCTTCCCTCTGAACAAACATAATGATAATATCAATTTATATTATTACCCTTTAGTTTTGCTTTTATTACCCTTTATTTTTTTGAATTTCATGTAAATGGAAACATACAATATATATTATCCTTGACTCAGTTCTTTTGATCAATATTAGGTTAGTGATCTGCAAATATGTCATTCGCTTTAGCTGTAGTCTTTTTCATTTTCATGACACATAATATTCCAGTGTATAAATAATAAATATACTGTCAGTTAAACATACATTCTACTGCTATTAGGTTTTTCTGAGTTTTTGGCTATTATGAGACACTACTATGAACAATTTTATTTGGTTTTTTTTTTTTTTTTTTGGTATGACTTTGTTTAATGTATGTAATACTAAGTGAAATTCCTGTCAGAAAGTATGTTTATTTCACCAGTTGATGGTTTTGTCTTTATTTCCAATAACAAAATTTTTGTACAAAGAATTACTTTGTCTGATACTGACAGAATTTAAGAGCTTTCTTTTTGTTGGTGTTTGTATTCTATATCTCTTCCCAAGTTTTTAACTTCAACCTTGTTGTATCCATATTTTAGAAGTATTTTTTATGGGCAGTGTATTACATTTTTTGTACTTTATATTTCCTTTAATTAGAGCTCTTAGTTCCAGTTATAGGTACTGCAATTCTTGGTATAGTTTTATTAAAATCCCTTTATTAAATCTTTATTAAAATCCTATTTGCGTTCTATTTCCCTCTCCTTTCTCTGTTTTCATTCCCATCTTCAGTTTCTTTTGGGTATATTACATATTATTTGGTTCCCTCTGTTGGGTAAAATTCATTTATTTTTTTAATTATATGTATACATTATTTATTGTGAATACTATTTTCTTGACTTAGTCTAATATTAATTGGTGTTTTTACCTTAAATAAATCTAAGGGACTTAAAACATTATAAATGTTTACTATTAAAAATAAATAAATAAATTTTTACTACTACGTTTCAACTATATGCAATTTTGTATATTTTAATTCTCTTACTTTTGATATGTATATGCATACATACACACATATCCTAAGACATTATGATTTGATTATTTTTATTTGATATAGTCAATATTTATTTAGATTCACCTTGATATTGACAATCTTTATTGCTCTTCATTCTTCTCTGCACCTCTAATCTTGCATCTAAGATTCATCCCTTCTGTTTGAAAAATGCTCCTTATAATTCTTTGTTTCTGTTGGGAAAAATTCTCTTAATTTTTATTTACATGAAGATAATTTCCTTTCAAATGAATTTTTGAAGATGTTTACTATTTTGTTTTTCTGGGTATAACATTCTAGGTTTGTATGTGCTTTGTTTTCACACTATATAATATTGTACAGTTTATTTTATTTTATTATTTCTATTAAGGATTCAGCTCTCAGTCCAATGTTTCTTCTTTAAAAATATTTTATGTGTTTTTAGCTTCTCTTGTATCCTATGATTGTTTCAAGTTTTCAGGGTTATCAGTAAAATGTTGTTTGGTAATATTTTGCTTGGATCTCATGTACCTTCGTAAATTTTATGTTTAATCATTGGAGAAATTTCATCCAATATCTATTCACATATTGCTGCTACTTCTTTCCCTTTCTTCTGAGACTCCAATTATAAATATATTTGTCTATTTCACTGTATCTTACCCAACTATTTTGCATTTTTCATTCATTTTCTTCCATGATTCATTAAGATGTTTATTTCTGACCCATTTTCAGTGTCACTGATATTCTCTTCAACTACATCTAAGCTGTTAAATCCTATACTAAGTCATCAGTTTCAGTCTTAAGATCTTTCACTTGCAGAATTTCTGAACTATAGCTTTTCAGTCTTTTATTTTTTTGAACATAATAAGCATATAAAGGAAGGGAAAAGAAATGTTGGGAAATATCAGGAAGGGAGACAGAACATAAGCATAAGTACTTTAAATCTTAGTCTGGCAACTCCAGTATCTAGAGTTTCACTGAATAGGCTTCTATTATATTTTATTTCTGCTGGATTTAATTCATGTATTCTCATTACATATTCCTGATTATTTTTAATTAAGCATATTTTTAAATTTTAATATTATCTGAAGTTGGGCTCTAGTTCCTGAAAGTGCCAGTTCATATTCAGTGCATATTTTCTCCTAGTATACATCTCTTTCAAGTTTCAACCAAAAACATACAGAAGTTTATCAGAGGTCTGCCACCTTAGCTGGTTCTCAAGTCCAAATTTTATTCACCCAATCCTATAAGGTTGTCAAAAATATGACTCAAATTTTCTTCCTCTTTGATGTCTTTAACAGTACTAGTAGATACCTCCAGGGGAAATGTCTAAAATGCTAGGCTCACCTTCCAGGGCCTCATTTCCTTCTTTTTTCATAGTCACACTGAATAGGCAATTCTTCACTGCCTTTGTAGCTCTTTAAAGAGTCTCCAATTATCTATCTATCTATCTATCTATCTATCTATCTAGTCTCTATTACCTATTTATCCCAGTTTTTCTATTTATCCTTAGTAGAAGAGTTGGGCTAAATTAACTGTTTACTTGATCAGAAATGGGCTCTGAATTGCCAAAATGTCTTTCTTTACCATTCTTTGAAAGGTCAATGTAAAAATGTTCTGTTATGATATCACACATCACACTATATTGCTAAAAATTATTTTTAAAAATAATGATTCTTGTTTAATTTTTAATTCTAAAAATTACCATGTAATTGCAGTATAGCCTCAACTGTTAACTTTGAAATAAAGAAAATTATTTTTTTTGTTAAAAATTGATTTTTGCTATTTACTAAGATATGTTTCCCCTTTTCAGAAGATTTGTTTCAAGTGTCTTTGGATAATGAGGAAATTCTATAATTTGAAACAACAGTATATTTTTAGACATAACATTTGCAAAGGACTTATTTAAATACTATGTTGAATATTTGTTTAAATGGCACTAAAGTAAAAATTACAGAAGTATTACATATTACTAAAATATCTTCCTAAAACTCCTGAGTTAGGCAGTGTTAAGCAAAATAATAATCAAAGGTGCAAATGCCCTAATTCTTTGAAACCTGTAAATATGTTGCCTTACATGGCAAAAGGGACCTTGCAAATACAAATAAAGGTACAGACCTTGAAGAGATTGATCTGGATTATCTGGGAGGGTCCAAATTAATTAAATGAATCCTTGAAAGTAGAGCATCTTTCCCAGATGTAGTTAGAGAGATGCAATGTGAGAAGGCATGCTGTCTTTGAAGGCAGACGGGGCCATAAGCCACGGAATGCAGGTGGTCTCTAGAAACTGGAAAGGCAGGGAGTGAATTTACCTTGAGCCTCTAGAGGGGAAAGCAGCCCTGCCAAACACCTTGATATTTAGCCAGTGAAACCTATATATGACTTCTGACCTACAGATGAAAATATGATAATTTGTGTTGGTTGTCTCAAGTCCCTAAGTTTGAGAAAATTTGTTATGCTAGCAATACAAACTGATGCAATCTCCTTAGGAGTTCAAAATTTTTACTTTCTTTCGTGCAATTATTTCTTCATACTGCTCCTGTGTGATCTTTTTAAAAAGAAATAAGGTAGATACTAATAATCTGCAATCATATAAAGTAAATGGATAATGTAATATATAACTCTATTTTATGGGAAATTGAGGCTAGAAATTTGAGTTGTCTAAGGTAACACAGCTAGCAATTTTTAGTACTGAGATTCAAAATCATGCAGTCTGGCTCCAAAAAGCCAGGCTCTTAATAACTAGCCCATACCACCTTCCTTCGTTTTAAGTTCTTCATCAAAATCCTTTAGTGACTTTACATCTCACATAGAATTGAATTTGAATGGCCAACCATGGGTCCATTATCTATTATCTGCCTATCTTATACTTCTCCCTTGACGCCTTGGTTTCAATTTTGGTGGCCTAGCCTATCTCCCTTCTTAAGGTTTTGCATTCACTATTCCAGAAGGCCATTCTTCAGATCTGTGCAAGCTGAATCCTTCTTATTCTTTAGCTTTCTGACTCAAATGGGCCATGCTCAAGGAGGCTTCCCATGGCCTATCAATCTAATAGTCACTTGGCCATACTGATTATCCAGTTTAATTTTCTTTGTGGAGTTTTTCTGTATTAACAATGCCTTTAAAATTTATTTTTTGGTTTATATATTTTCTCTCTTCTCACTAGAAAGAAACCTCTACAAAAGATTTTTGAGATCATGTATCTCTTGCTTACTTCTATATTTCACCAAACTAGAATAGCACCTGACACGCACTGAGCACATATTTTTTTTTGAATGAATAAGTGATCTCATGCACACTCATAAGCATTTCAGTGCACTTTCTTCAGTACTTGAGGGAGACATGGTACTATGAAAATTATACAAACACCACAAATTTTTCATTTGTACTAATGTCAATCAATAATTGCAGAAATTGCCTATTATTATAAGGCTTTTCAAATATGTTTAGAGTATTTTGAATATCTATTGTTCCTATTTTAGGTGAGCAGATTGGAAGGCAGATATATTTTCTTTCTTAAGTAAAGCGATGAATAGACTAAATTATCCTACAAAGAACTAGGGCTCAAGCTACCTAATAGGAAGAGAAAGATAGAGGGAGAGAGATAGGGAGAGAATGATGATCTAATAGCAGCTGCCAGGCACAGGGGAGAAATCTCTCAAGAAGATAATGAGTTATGTGTAATTGAGAAAGTGTCATTGAGATATGTGTCATTGAGATATGTGTAATTTTATTATTTTCTTTGTTCCTCCCCCCAAAAAATTCAACAAAAACCTATTTATTTCAAAATATTTTAAGAGTTTGCTTTTGGTGTGTTTGTGTCCCTTTTTTTTTCAATTTTAATTTTTATTGTTGAAGCATTTGAGACTGGATTGCATAAGGGTCAAATGCTATATAAGAGTAAGACTGTCCATATACACTCCATTAAACTTGTATTTATTTCTGCACAATTTATCATGTACATTATTAATAAAAACCAAAAATGAAAACAAAGCCAAGATTCTTTAGATATTCTATTTTTGTAATGAATGTTAAAAGAACATAAGTGTAAATCTTCCAAACACAGTTTATTCTCAAGAGCTTTGGTTAACCAAATGTTCCAGTTATTTTATCAATAACACACAGAATATACAGATACCTCCCTTCATTTCCAAGAAAAAAATGCAAAGATCAGAATAAGTTAGAAATTCCACAACCATAGTACTGAGCCTGTGGGAGATGAAGAAGAGATCTCAGAGACAAACTACAAAGGTCAAATTATAGCTGTCATTTACAGGCTCTCAGAAGTAGCAGATATAAGAGTTGGTATAGAGCATCTCCAGTAATTAAACAAATTTGTATTATGTAGAACAGAAATTTATATGTACAAATTTATCTTACATATACATATATACAAATTAACATTATAAATACATAAAGAGACTTTGTCATTTTATGACATACTTTTTGTCTGCCTCAGGCCAATCACTTATTTTAATGAGGTAAGAACTGAGACACACCCAAAGCAATAGTCCATGACTTATAGGATTCTTGTGAAAATTAAATAATGTAATAGTGCTTGGTAAAGTATAAAGGACTGTGTGATGCTAACTTTCTTGTGACAAAAATTAATAAATAGGCAACTCCGTTTAATATATGTGTAGTATATTATAGCAGTATGCTATACTATAGTATAATTTAAAACAATAGCTAGCATTTGTTGAATGCCTATTGTGTCCAGCACTGTACTAAATGCTTTATAGATGAGTTCATTTGTTTCTCCCCAAACCTTAAATAATAGGTAACGTACTGATGTGCAAACAGATGACATCTACTTGAGGACACATTGTTATCATAAATCATCACTATAAATTGGTTTAATTTTCATGAAAAAAAAGAGAAATTAAAAATATCCCATCCAAGTCTATCACATTTGGATGGCATTGTTATATACTTCTCAAAGTTTCAGAAGTTTTGAAGTATTCCCCTGGCTCAACTTAGACAATCCTGTTAGATGAGCCACATACATTCAAACAAATATATATATATATATATATATATATATATATATATATATATATATTTTAACACTTACTATATGTCACATACTGAGCCATGTTAAGTATTAAGATTAGCACAACTTCTGTCCTCATGAGATTATTTAGCAGACAGGCAATGAATACAAATTAAAATAATAATAATAGAGATCTATAAACATTTTTATGTTAAGGAAGGTTTATGATTGAAGAGATGAAAAATGCTAAGGGAGCAGAAGTAGAAGGATCTAACCTATTCTCAAGAAATACCTCTCAAAAAAAAAAAAGGCATAGCTAAATCAACTATAAAGGCAGAGGTAGGTGATGTGCATTCTTGGCAGCAGAATTAATGTATGGAAAATCAGACTGGTGAGAATATAGGACATTTGAAAAGCTTGATATAGTCAGGCATTGCCAGAGGATGAAAAGTGAGGAAATGATTTTAGGATGTTAAAGAGACATGCGGAGGAAAGATCATTAGTGCCTTATTAGTCTATTAAGAAATTGATGTTGGTTATAAAGGCAATAAGAGTCTACTGAAAGTTTTTAAGCAGAGGAGAGAGATGGTCCCATAAGTGACTCATAAATATTGCACAGCTGGTTGAAAAATAAACGAGAAGAGAAATGTACTGGATATGGTGGAACCTTTATATAGCTGGTATATAGGGGATACATGTTAGTGATGGATGAGGGTGGTGGAACTGGGAAATGAAGGAGTGGACTGACCTGAGAACTATTTAAGATATAGAATGATAGGATAAAGTGATTTATTGATGCAGTGGAGACTGTGCCTCTTGAATTCACTTTTCAGGGAGTGCATCTGCTAAAAACACCCCTGTTCCAGCTGGAAAGAGCTCCTTTATCCAACGCTGCACCCCTTCCGAGGGTGACCCATATCCAATGACTACTCAAACTGGGGATATAAATGTTCATTCAAGAACAACCACAGTAAATTGGCTGAGGCGTCCATTGAGACTACATTTCTTCTTCTTTTTTTTAAGATATTTTTTTTAATTTTTTAAATTTTTATTTATTTATGATAGCCACAGAGAGAGAGCGAGGCAGAGACACAGGCAGAGGGAGAAGCAGGCTCCATGCACTGGGAGCCCGATGTGGGATTCGATCCCGGGTCTCCAGAATCGCGCCCTGGGCCAAAGGCAGGCGCCAAACCGCTGCACCACCCAGGGATCCCGAGACTACATTTCAATCCAACTTGTCCCTCTACACACTACTGTTTCCATATCTTCCCTTCTATAGCTGTTGATCCCAAGAACTCTTTCTACTAAACTTACAAACACTGATTTCTACCTCAGAGTTTGCTTCCCTGGGAACCCAACCTGTGGTGATTGGCTAAGGCGTTGGGTTGTGTAATGAAGAATAATAATTTCATAGACTACTAGATTTCTGTCTGAAAACTGGGTAATTTAATAATAATATTATTTAATGAGACAGGGAGTCTCAGAAGGATAGCATATTTCAAGCAGTCAGAAGTTGTGTATACCAATGTGACATGTAAGTGAAGCTATTCAGGTACCTCTTAATTTCAGATCTGTATCACAGAAGATAAGCTATAGAATTTGAGAAAAAAAGGATAGGTAAGGGAATTAAAGAATTTACTAGAATAGTTGAAATCATGACTGGGTAGGTGGGAAAATAAGTTAACTAGAATACGGAATACATTACAAGATCTAAACTGTTCTGCAGAGAACTATATTTTGGCATATGTTCTACGTGAATTCTTGTAAAAACAAAGGAGTTAAGAAATGATATCATGGCATGATACTTTTTAACATGAGACCCAAAGTTCCATTTGTTGGTGAGAATATTTTGTCTTATACTCTCTGCCTGTCTTGTGAACTGATGAAAATGTTTCTGCAGAGCTCAGATTTAACCAGCTACAGGGACCATGAGAGTATTTCAGTTCATTTGACAGAAATCTTCTAATGAAAAGAATGTATCTTAAAATTAATGTCTCTGGATGAAAAAAGCATTATAGTACAGTGGAAGTTTAATCCTGTCTTTTAAGATCAAGAGCATACTTTGGCTTTTGTATGATCCTCAATTCAAAACATCTGTCCTTATGAATGATGTGGTAAAAAGGATCATGTAAGATTTGGCACCAAAGGATTGGCTATCCTAAAAGCCAACAAAGACACTCTTTAGGTGCTTCTTTGGATCTTCTTTGCAGAGAAAGAAATCCATCTTCGCTGCACTGAAAATTGCCTGGTTAGAAAATTGTTGCTGAACAGAAAACTATCTGCCACTCATGACTTATTTTTTATCGACCAGAAACTAGATCATAGACCCAATTTTCTTTCTTCTTTCTTTCTTTCTTTCTTTCTTTCTTTCTTTCTTTCTTTCTTTCTTTCTTTCTTCTTTCTTTCTTTCTTTCTTTCTTTCTTTCTTTCTTTCTTTCTTTCTTTCTTTCTTTTCTTTCTAAAAAAGATTTATTTATTCATGAAAGACACACAGAGAGAGGCAGAGATACAGGGAGAGGGAGAAGCAGGCTCACGTGGGGAGCCTGATGCAGATATGGGGACCCCAGGTCCACGCTCTGAGTTGAAGGCAGATGCTCAACCATTGAGCCACCCAGGAGTCCCATAGACCCAATTTTCTAACCCACGGAAAACCAAATAAGACTGGTGGCTGAGAACTCTTGAGTGAACAGAATGTAGATTTTCTAGTTTATTTGCAAAGAGATACACAGAAGATAGAGATTATAATTATGGGTCAGACAGAAGCTCAGAATCCAACCACATGGCATTTATTTTAAAAAATAATATTTATCTGCCTACCATGGAAAAGAATTGACAAAGACTATATTCTTAATGTTGTGGGAAATAAGAGAGTCGCCATGTCAGATTATCTTTTCTTTCTCCCTCTAGACCCTCTGCTCACCTTTCTCTACCTGCACTTGGCCCAGGAGAATAAACTTGGAAGCTGCATCAGCTGGCTCTTTGTCCTCTAGCATTCAGTTGGTTTTGACCAATAAATGGCACTTCTAGGAGATTCTGTGAGAGGGAAGTCAAGTCAGGGTTTTATTTTCCTTGTTAGTTTTCTTCAGAGGTTGTTATGGGCTGTCTATATGGCAGGTCTTACCTTCTGTTAGGTGGCCTTTCTCTCTCCACTCAAAACTGCTCTTTACTTCACTTTTGCAAGACTTGGGGTGGTAGTGGGACTATGCTGTTACTACACCCAGTGTGCTGAGCTAGCTTACAGAGATCCCTATACTAGACTAGATTCTTTGCCAAGAATCCATTTTGAAAACCCCCTTCCAGTTACTCAATTTCAGTGTGCCTTTTTTTTTCCTGCTGAGACTCTAAACTGAACCCCTCAAGTAAAGGTTAATACATGATTAATTGTTCTTCAAATTTTCTCAAAATATTGGCATCCAAAGTAGGATGTTTTTTAAGATTTTATTTATTTATTCATGAGAGACACAGAGAAAGAGAGAGACAGAGACACAGGCAGAGGGAGAAGCAGGCTCCATGCAGGGAGCCCAATGTGGGACTCGATCCAGAAACTCCAGGATCAAGCCCTGGGCCAAAGGCCGGCACTCAACTGCTGAGCCACCCAGGGATCCATCAGAGTAGGATTTAATCAACCTTACATGATATTTTTAAAGTCTTCTGCAACCCTGTAGATAGGCTTCTAACTATATATATTCATCATAATTGAGAATTTATTATTTATTTATTTATTTATTTATTTATTTATTTATAATTTATGATAGTCACACACACACACACACACACACACACACACACACACACACACACACAGAGGCAGAGACACAGGAGGAGGCAGAAGCAGGCTCCATGCACCGGGAGCCCGACGTGGATTCGATCCCGGGTCTCCAGGATCGCGCCCTGGGCCAAAGGCAGGCGCCAAACCGCTGCGCCACCCAGGGATCCCGAGAATTTATTTTTTAATGCCTGCCATGTGCATGGAACTGGGCACAGAGATGAATCAAACACTAAAACAACTCTTAAGAGGCTGGCCATGGGTAGGAAACACAGAATATATTAGAAACATGTATGAGAGGCTTTGGAAATTTAGCACATGTTTCATATTCTGATTTCTAATTTTATATTTCATTTTATTTTCAGCATTTTTTTTGAATTCCTTTACTTCTAGTCTATATTTGGTTTGTTTTATGCACTTCTGTTTTCATAGTCTGGTAATTTAGGGTGCTATGTTATGATTGCAATCATTTATTTACCTAATAATGTTTCCCAATTTATAAGTTTTGCACATTATCTATTGTCTCCCTGCTTTAAAAAATAAGAAATTTATGTCCATATGTCTTCCTACCTCCTCCCCTGGCTTCCATAGTTTCAATTTTTATTGTGTGGTATTTTTACAGTATTAAGATTTACAACTTTACATTCTCCTCAATAACCATAATTTTCAAAGCGGTTTAGTGTTATTTATATTTAAAATGATTTAGTGTTCACAGAATTTTCTTTTATAGCATAACTTCTGCCATTTAGAGTTATTTTGGGGCATTGTTTATTTTGGTGGGTTTTGATATTAATAACTTTT
The DNA here is from genome assembly GCF_018345385.1 of Vulpes lagopus. Lineage (NCBI taxonomy): Eukaryota > Metazoa > Chordata > Mammalia > Carnivora > Canidae > Vulpes > Vulpes lagopus. The sequence continues at coordinate 19,093,899 of NC_054840.1, forward strand.
ATGTGTTCTTTTTATAGTCTAAAGATAGTTCTTAGTATTAGATGTTGCAAATATCTCCTTGCTATTTTTTTACCTTTCTGTTAAAGATCATAAACACATAAAGGATCATAAGCACAAAAATCTGAATTTTAATGAAATCAACTTTATCAACTGTTTATCTTGCAGTTTATACTTTAAAAAATAAAAGAAACCCTTTTTTATTAGTTTTAGCATTTTATCTCTTATATTTAATTTTTAAAAGCTCACCTGGAGTTCTTAAAGTCTTTTTTTTTACTGGAATGTGAACCAGTTTCTGTGACCCTACATACTAAGGAGTGAATGTTTTCCTTCCTGCTTTGTGTTCATGACTAATCCTTACTGAGTATTTATCCAGTGCCTACCAGTGTTCTAAGTGCTTTACTCAACTAATCTTTACAACTCCATTAAGAAGGTACTTTTTCCTGGTTTATTTATTTATTTTTTTAAGATTGTATTTATTTATTCATGAGAGACACACAGAGAGAGAGAGAGGCAGAAACAGGCAGAGGGAGAAGCAGGCTCCATGCGGGGAGTCTGACATGGGACTCGATCCCAGGACTCCAGGATCCCGTCCTGGGCTGAAGGCAGGTGCTAAACCACTGAGTCACCCAGAGATCCCCTTTTTCCTGGCTTAAAATATATATTTTTAAATTTTCAGTTTTACTGAGGTGTAATAAACATGTACAGTTGTAAGATTTTTAAAATGTTCACTGTGGTGATCTGATATACAAATACACTGTAGAAGTACTCCTCCCATCTCTTCCGCACATATCCACCACCTTGCATAGTTACCTTAGGAGCATTATGCTAAGTGAACTAAGACAAAGAAAGACAAATACTACATGATATCACTTATCCATGGAATCTAAAATTAAAAAAAAAAAAAAACTCAAACAGAGAATAGAAAAGCAGTTGTCAAGGGTTTGGGAGATGGAGGACTTAGGGAGAGTTTAGTAAAATTGTGTAAACTTTTAGCTATAAGATGAGTAAGGTCTGAAGATCTAACGTATAACATAGTGTCTATAGTTGATAACACTGTATTATATAATTGAAATTTGCTAAGAGAGAACTTAAATATTCTCACTACACAGAGAGAGAGGCAGAGGCAGGCAGAGAGAGGAGTAGGCTCCATGCAGGGAGCCCGATGTGGGACTTGATCCCAAGTCTCCAGGATCACGCCCTGGGCTGAAGGCGGCGCTAAACCACTGAGCCACCCGGGCTGCCCTTCAAGATAAACTTTTTAAGTAGTTTTCCATAGTTCCTCAAAAACAACAACAAACAACCCTTTTGGATTTTGCTCCAAATTCGTGTTGAATTTATAGATTAATCTGAAAAAGCACTGATATCTTTGTAATGTTAAAAATTCCATCCATGAACATGAAATTAGTCTCTGAATTAAGCTGCTTTATATCCTCTATATCCTTTAATATAACTAAAGTTTCTTCTCCATGAATTTCTTATGCAAGGTAAATTATTTTTATGTGAATGCCTATCTTTTTCCCCCTATTGTGAATTGCACCTAATACATACTCCAGTTAGACATTACCAATATAAATACATGTTCATATTTCGTACTTTCATCCTGTATTCAGAATCCCAGGCAACTCTCTGATTTTTTTTTTCACTATGCTGAGTTTTCTATGTGGTTAATTCTATTATCTGTACATAAGGACAGCTTTGTCTCTCTTCTTATTCTTAAATTGTCTATTGATTTATTTCAATCATAGGCCTGGAGAACCAGGCCTTTTTATTTCTGATCTTAAAGATAATATGTCTAACTAAAGATTTTTCATGAATCATGAGATTTCCTGTAAGTGTTGATCAAATTAAGAATGCTCCAGTCAATTCCTAGCTTTAGGTTCTAACCATAAATACTTGTTAATATTTATCAAATACTTTGTATCTATTGATCATTAGATTTTTTTTCCCTATACTCATTAATGTGATAGATCATCTGAATTTCTGAGTTAAGTCTACTGAACAAAATATATTATTTTTAAGACACTTTTGTGTTTGTTTACCATTTTATTGGGGTCTTTTACAACTATATTCATATTTGAAATATACCTACGCTTTTTGTGTTATCCTTATTTTAGTTTGGGGCTTAGGTTTAGAAGGCCTCATTAGCTTCTATTTTTTTTATAACAATGTGTTAAAACAAGTTTGTGAGAATTAATCATATAATTATTTTCCTTTGGAAAGTTTTTTGGAGAATGAGGAGGGGTTGTTTTTGATTCTCATTTCAGTTTCCTAAAATGATTATTAGATTATGTCAAATATTATATTTTTGCATCAATTTTTCCATTTTAGGGATGCCTGGGTGGCTCAGTGGTTAAGCATCTACCTTTGGCTCAGGGCGTGATCCTGGAGTTCTGGGACTGAGTCCCACATTGGGCTCCTGGCAGGGAGCTGCTTCTCTCTTTACCTGCTTCTCCCTCTGCCTGTATCTCTGCCTCTCTGTGTCTCTCGTGAGTAAATACAATCTTTAAAATTTTTTTTCCATCTTATATCTTTCTATTTTGTCCATCTAGATTTTTACATTTTGCAAATTTTCATTGAAACTATTTTATCATATTATTGATGATGTTCCTTTACCATCTTATATAAAATCATAACATTATGAGGAATATTTTGCTTTTATGTTATCATTAATTACCAATTATTTATGTTCAGATTTACATTTATATTTGATATGTACATTTATAAAATCTTTTATGTTTTGTACATCTTGGTTATATCAACATTCATTATTCTTTTTTCCTTCTTTATCATTTGGGATTTGCAAATTTTCTTACCCTCTTCTCTGGTTTAATCTAGTTTTAATGTGGTAGAGGGAGCCAAGTTTGCTTGTTAATTTGCCACATTGAGCAACATCTCTCTTAACATAGATATTTTTCATTCCATGTGTGTATTTTTCTCTTTTCCAGGAATACCAGTTATGTCTCAATTGGTTTCTTCCTTGTGCTTTCCATAGCTATGTCTTTCAGCATTTTTGTCACTGTCTTTTCCATTTGGTATTGCATGTTTACATCTGTCCTCTGCCACATTGCTTCAATTTTAACAGTATCAATCATATGCCTTACAAATATTAATGTATTTTCAAATTGTAATAATGCTTTTCATTGTGATTTTTTTGTTTTTAATAATAAATTTATTTTTTATTGGTGTTCATTTTGCCAACATACAGAATAACAACCAGTGCTCATCCCAGCAAGTGCCCACCTCAGTGCCCACCACCGAGTCATTGTGATTTTTAATGGCCATTCCTGATCTCTTCTGGTTTACTTTTCCTATTTTGCTGTCTTTTTTCTATTTCTTGTATCATTCTTTGAAATTTCTTTGCAAATAATTTATATTCTTTTTTTTTACCATAATGAATTCAAAAATTTATTTTACAAAATTTCATTTTCTGGGGCCTTCTTTCTTTCATGTTGTTTAGTTGTTTCATTATTTCTGTCCTTACCTTTTGTTTAAAATAGAAATCCCATGTTGTATACTTCCTGCTTATTGTGCTATCTTAATGTTAGCAGTACCTTCCAGACATATTATTTGCTCCATGGTGTAGCAAAGCAGTGAAAGTGGGCATGATAGGCAGTGACAGCGCACATTTTGGGATACGTTTTCACGTAATTTGTGGTGTATTCCATTCTGGGTATGTTTAATCTGTGTCCTCTCTAGGTATGCAGATTGCATTAGTAAGGGTCACTATTTTTCACAATGAAGCCTCATAGATCAGAGTTCTCTGGTTTATTTAATGGTTATTTGCATCTTCTTGGTCATCTTAACTCAGAGTTACATGGCTGAGTTAAGCTGAAGGTGGCATATTTATGTTGTCTCTTGTATGGCTTCACCTTCCTTACTTTTCTACTGAGTCAAAATAGTGAATAGCAACCCATAAGAAATGTATTTTCTTCTTCTGAGGCCCACTGATGTTTTTTTGTTATTAATTATTTTAATAAAAGAATCATGATTATGTTCTTCAGGAACTTCTCCAAACTTTTAGTGAAATCTGTACATTGCTTAATTCTAAAAGTGAGTATCTCTTCTGTTATTCTTCTCTGGATTGATTTGAATACTGAAACATTTGGCAAATATTATTCCTAGTATATGGTTTTGCAAAATCATCACTTCCTGGTTTTATTAAAGAAGAGACATATACATTTCTTTTTGTTGTAACTATTGAATTCCTTTGTGTATATTTCTTATAACATATTCCTAATATGAAAAAAACTAGGGATCCCTGAGTGGCGCAGTGGTTTGGCACTTGCCTTTGGCCCAGGGCGCGATCCTGGAGACCCGGGATCGAATCCCACATCAGGCTCCCGGTGCATGGAGCCTGCTTCTCCCTCTGCCTATGTCTCTGCCTCTCTCTCTCTCTCTCTGTGACTATCATAAATAAATAAAAAAAATTTAAAAAAAAAGAAAAAAATAATGCTAATATATCTGCATAAATGATTTAAGGCAAAATAATTATAATAATACTTCTGTCTGAACTGAGTGGATTCAGAATTTTGTATTAATTAAATCAGGTCTATGTTCAAATTTACTTTTTGAATTATCCCCCATGTCCCTTCTTTTGTTAAAAAGAGGAGTGTAGAAGTTGATTAATAGTTTTAGGAAGATTCATAGTATATTTCACTTTAACTTGTTCTTAAAACCTTAAATTTATTAACTGCGTTTATGTTTACTAGATGAACATTATTTCGCACTTATAATATGTTGCATGCTACATTAATGGTGCATATCAGCTCATTTAATTTTAGCATCTACCTTATAAGGCATATACTGTAATTAATTTTATTTTACAAGTGAAGAGATTAAGGCACAGAAAGATGAAGCTACTCCCCCCTTTTTTTTTACATTGAATTTTAATTTATTAGTTCAACAAAGATTTTTGAGTCTATTATATGGTAGGTACTTTAGCAAACATAGCCAACATAAATATAAGGCATAGTTTCCTGACCTCAGCTTAAAGTGTGGTAGAAGAGCTCATAATTCATTAAAAATCATTTCATGGCTTCATGAATTTACTTAAATTTGGTGAGATAATGACATACCTTTGGGTTGATATCAGAGATTGGCTTCCATTATATGTTTCTTATTAATTGTTTCTTCTTTTTTTTTAATTAATTTTTTTGGTGTTCAATTTAACAACATACAGAAAAACACCCAGTGCTCATCCCATCAAGTGTCCACCTCAGTGCCCGTCACCCATTCCCCTCCAACACCCGCCCTCCTCCCCTTCCACCACCCCTAGTTCGTTTCCCCGAGTTAGGAGTCTTTATGTTCTGTCTCCCTTCCTGATATTTCCCAACATTTCTTTTCCCTTCCTTTATATTCCCTTTCACTATTATTCATATTCCCCAAATGAATGAGAACATACACTGTTTGTCCTTCTCCGATTGACTTACTTCACTCAGCATAATACCCTCCAGTTCCATCCACGTTGAAGCAAATGGTGGGTATTTGTCGTTTCTAATGGCTGAGGAATATTCCACTGTATACATAGACCACATCTTCTTTATCCATTCAGCTTTCGATGGACACCGAGGCTCCTTCCACAGTTTGGCTATTGTGGCCATTGCTGATAGAAACATCGGGGTGCAGGTGTCCCGACGTTTCATTGCATCTGAATCTTTGGGGTAAATCCCCAACAGTGCAATTGCTGGGTCGTAGGGCAGGTCTATTTTTAACTCTTTGAGGAATCTCCACACAGTTTTCCAGAGTGGCTGCACCAGTTCACATTCCCACCAACAGTGTAAGAGGGTTCCCTTTTCTCCGCATCCTCTATGTCACACAGTAAGTGGAGTAGCTGAGTGGTAATCTTTTCTAATTAGGAAGGATTCTTGTAAGTTATTGGCATTTATAGCTATAATTTATAAAATTCAAATTAGTAAAATTATATTCTTATTTTGATATTTCAGGGTTAGGATAATTCTTTTTCAAATTACAATAATCAATTTGTAGAACAATAAACTAGAATGGGTCTTCAAAACCATCAGGCCCAGTTCCTGGATTTTGCAAATGAGAGAAACAAGCCAGAGAGCCCTGTCTTGGTTGCTGAGCTATCTATCCTTGCTGCTCCTTCTGTGGATCTTTGATATAATCAAAGGTTCTGCTGTTTGTGTATCACTTTGAGATACATAAGTATTGAAAAATAGAATCCACCCATCCATCCTTTTTCCTCCTTTAAATACTGTCATAAAAATGTAGGCTAGAAAATATATCTAAAAATCAGAAGATAATTTTGACCTAATGAGTAGTCCAAATGTGCTTTCGTAAAATAATTTATAATCTCTTAAACATCTTTATACTGCAAAATTTTTTCAGTATGATTTAAAGTGAAAAAGTGTGCCTAGACCAAGAATATAATTTTTAAAATAATTCAGGATCATAAAATTTATTCTCTCACATAAAGCTAATGAATGCTTACTAAGTGCCAGGTACTGTCCGAGCACTAGACACACAGCAGTGAACAGTGCTGCTCTTGAGTCTCTGCCCCCATGGAACTTACAGATACAAAAGTAAATAAACTAGGTTTTAATAAAAGCTTGTAGGCAGAGCCAGAAAAGGGATGGAGTGATGAGGTTGGGGGTGGTTTTTAAGTAAGTTAATGAGGAAAGACTTCTCTAAGGAGTATATATGGAGACTTGAATGAAATGATGAAATGAAACATTTAACAATTCAAGGGAAGAGCTTTTCAGGGAGATCAGGAGCTGGGCATATTCGAGGAGAGGCTGTGATTGAAGTGAGTGGAGGTGAAAGTCATAATGAGGCAAATGAGGGGAGATGCTGTCATATGTGTAGGCAAGGGCTAGCTCATGCACAACTTTGCAGAAGCTAACAAGGAGGGGGATACACTCTAAATGTGACTGCAGCCCTAGAGTATTTTAAGACTGGAAATGGTATAATTTATACTTTTAAAAGATTGTTCTGTTGCTGTTTGGAGGAGAGACTATGAGAACAAGAAAGGAAATAAAAATGTCAGAACAGCACAGTAGATTATAAAGTCACAAATTGTAAATTGACAATCAAGTCAAGTTGAACGAAATAACTGTTTTAACTAGACACTCCTTATTGCTTTTTAATTCTCATTAAATCTCAATGGAATATAGTTTGGTATATTCTGCACCTTTCAATCCTATCTAAGAGAAGAGAACTCAGAATTTTATGTAAAGGGCATTTACTTTGAGCTGACAAGTCCTGTGCCACCATTCCTAAATAGATTGGTTCCTCTGACCTAAATATAGTCTAATACAGTCTAGTCTAGGCACTGACCATTAAAGTTTAAATCCCAGATTTGCTACTTACCAGCTATGCCTATGGCCAGTTCTGCAACATTTTTTGAGTTACTTAAGTTCTCTCGGTTTCCTTATGGATATATTTAATAGTACCCACTTACCAAGGTTGCTCTGATGATTAAGTAATCTATGGAAGGCTTTTTAGCAAAGAATTTACTGCAGAAAAAATGCTCAATAAAGGGTATTGGTCGTTGTGTTGTTATCCACTCTGACCTTGGTAAAGACTTTTTACAATGTGAGTCTTTTCCTAGTTTTACCTATTTCCATGACTTTATATTTGTTTATAGGAATCTGGGTCAAGAGTTAATTGTATGGGATAAACTGAAAGAATAACTTAGAGACAACAATAATGAAAATACTTTCAAAAATTTCAACAAAAATTTTCTCCAAGATTAAACTTGAGTATATGTGTTTATTAATTCATTTAATAGAATGAATATAGAAATAAGAGAAAATATTAGAGAATAATAGAAAACACTTACGCCAACAATAGTAATGCTCCAGGTTCTACATGAGCCACGTGGGCAGTAAGAAAGACTCAAAGAACAAAGGAAAAAGAAGGCATTTGCTTTAAACTGGCTTTCTGATCTCCATAAATTAATATGCAAAAATATACAAATATCTTAAAATTTCAGTATGATTCTCTCTGTAAGAGATAATTTGATATGTCAGTTGAAGCTTTAGAATTCTGAATATGAATGACCTTCAATTACAAAAAAATCAGAATAAGTAAAAGAATTTGAAAAACTCTGGATATATTTTCTTTATTTTACTCCTTAATATCCTTTGGATATTGTGGAAAATAGAGCTACAGAATTTACAGTTTACTCTAATTTAGCACAGCCAGGATAAGAAATTCATTGTCTTTGTTTGTTTGCACTGAAGAAAAAATATAAGGTGTCCTCTTTATTTTTAAAATTTTATTTTTTTAAGATTTTATTTGAGAGAGAGAGGTAGCGAGAGAGAGAGAGAGAGACAGAGCACAAACAAGGAAGAGAGGGAGAAGCAGGCTGCCTGCAACCAGGCAGACTGACTCAGTGTTCCATCCTGGGACCCCGGGATCATGACCTGAGCCCAAGGCAGATAGATGCTTAACTGACTGAGCCACCCAGGAGCCCCAAGATATCCTCTTTAATTGGCTTTTTTTTTAATTGAAATGCAGTTGACATAAATATTATGTTAGTTTCAGGTGCATAATATAGTGATTTGATGCATATATATACATTACAAAATACTACAATAAGAGTAGCTACTTCTCTATCAACTGTCCTTGCTTTAAGAAGTCTCTTCTCTGTGGAGTCACTACTCTGAAGCAACATTTTCATAAACAGTCACAATTTTTTTCTGAAAATTCTCATGGAAAATTGTGTTTCAAGTTAAAAAATAACAACAAACTTTTCAGGCTCATTTTCTTGAAAAAATGTAGCCATACAGATGGCCTGAACATAAGTACAAAAAAACAAAGGGTATTGGGGATAATGGAAGAGATTAAATTTGTAGTGTTTACCATTTCAAAATGGCAATTTATAATTTTAAAGAATTATAAAAGGGAGCAAATGAAAATAGGAATATACTTTAATCGGTAAAAAAATATCATCCTCTGTGGTATTTATTACCATGACTTGCTCTTCTCCCTAAGTCCTTCCTATATAATTTAACTTTGAGAAATTTGAATCCAAATCAAGTTGGATGATTTGTGGTCAAATAATCAAGTGAATCTAAAATTTAATTCATTTATTTACAAATTGTCAAGAGAATCCTATGCCTCATACATCGATCAGCATGGTATTTTAAACCATAAAGTGAAACTGTATAATTTAATACACTGGGAAACTCAGCAAGGAAGCCATTTTCTTCCAAGTTTCTCTATCATTTCTAGGGCCAACTACATAGAAAGGGCATATAAACGGTGACTGTTTATATTTGAATAAATATGCCTTGAAGGCAAGGAACTTGATTCCTTCCATTTCAGGTTATTTTCCTTTCATACTTGAAATCCATCATTGTAAAACTGATTTTATTATAATTCAAACGATAATTTGGTTGTTTTTCTTAACAACCAAAGTGAGAATATTAATGATTATATTGGAAGTTGTTTGCAGTTTTCTTTCAAATGTTTATTTATTTACCCTACTCTTGAGTGAAAAAAAAGAATTTGTTTCATTTTAGTAGCTGAGGTACGAGAACTAGAGACTGAAGCTCTATATTCTTGGACATCCACACATTTATGTATGGACATTTATGTATAATTAGACTTGGTATGATCTGGGGTGCAGTTGGAAGAACACTGGGTATAGGAAAGTTGTGTTCTATTCTTAGCTCTGCAGTAAATTTCTGTATAACCATATTAGCCACTTCCTCTTTAGGTCTCAGTTTTCTTATATGAAAAATAGAGAGTAGGTCAGATGGTATTTGAATCCATTTATGCATTTAATTCTATGTAAATATACTGTGAAATTGGAAGAAAAAATAAATTTGATTTTTTTCCTTAAAAAATCAGTAGGCACAATTTTATATTGCATGTCCAAGATTTAAAGTTAGCAGGCAATTGCCTGGAACATTTAGCACACTGTTTTAGCTATCAAACTTACATGATGAGATTTTCCTGGAAGAAAAATCTACCTAAATAAATTTCCAAAGCACTCTATGGGATTCTAATCTGAGGTCCATAAATTATTATACAGACCTGAGTGTTTAAGAGTCCAAGTTATTTTTACAAATTGAGTTGACATTCAAAAGTATGCCATGCTCACAACCCAGTCAGTTCAATAGACAACTGCATGCACATGATCATTAGTAACCCCTTTTATTCACTGTTCAGACCACCCAAACACTTGCATCCTAAATGTAATACTTGATATTATAAGCCAATTTAGAAATCTTTTACTAGCAGAAATAATGACTTCCCTGGTGAAGACATAAAAATTAAATGAGCCTCCTCATAAAATCACTTTCCAGGGTTGACATGTTCTCCTGGCACTCAGAGACTTACCATATAACTGACAAGAAGACTAACTAGGCATGAGGGATTGTTCCAAAAAGATTTCCAGCCCCAAATATTCTAATTGAAGAACAAGAACAGGGCAACTTCTCTGCTGTTTCTAAAATTACAGCTTTATTGTTTGAAAGCTTAAGCACGATCTGTCATTTGTACATGGTACAATCATTTCAAAGTCCCCTGAGGGGACCAGGAAAGATATACCGGGTACTTTTCTGGCTTCTCAAATATGGGACAGAATTATAAAGTAAAATAAACCTAGACAATAAGGTGAAACAATCTGGCATTTTTCCAAAAAAACAAATTTCCAAGGGGATTTCTAGTTCATGTTGCCTTAAGTGATCAACAAAAGCAGCATCTTTGGAAAAAAAAAGTTTTCTTGGGAATTTGGGTTTTGTAAAGGTTCTGGAAAATTATAATATCTTTGAGATTATCACCTTAATTGATGATGTAAATAAGGATAAATTACATGCTTAACATTAAACACTAATAATGATAGTTGTAGCTATCATTTTATCTTGCCTTGATGAGGCATTCCTGGGCCCCTTACCAGAGTCATTGCCTAAGACCTTCATAGTTCTGGGCAACTGAATGAAGTCCCATTATTCCTTTCATCCCATGGTCCTGGGGCTTGCAGGTCACTGGCTAATATCTGGATTGCCCTTTGGGCAATGGAACTCATGTAACCAAATTTAGTACTATTTCCCCATGTCCTTTTCCCAATCTACTTCAGATAGACCGTTTGAACAGAGCTTTCCGTTTCTTGCCCATCATTAGGAAAGGGCTCAGCTCTAAACATCTCTTAAAAATAATTTGCCTTCATGCTGAAGTAAGGAGGCCCCAGTTCTTAGAAACACAACTATTTTTTCTCAGTGAAGAAGAAGATAATTTCTTTCCTAAGCTCCTACTCTGCAAATATAAAACTGGGTTGAGATACAATGATAAGAAATTAGCAAATGATAGAGACAAGGAAGGCTTTCCAAGCACAGGGCATGGTATATGTGAAGACTCCTAAGAGTTCAGAGTATGTGAGAAACCAAAAGGAATCTATAAATAGCTGGGACAGGGAAAGTGAGGGCCAATTGGAAGGAAGGAAGATTGGAGGAATAGTATACAAGGTGAGCATCATTTAGAGCCCTGTAGAAAGGATAAGGATTTATATTTTAGCTTAAATGAGATGGAAAAATATCAAGGGCTTTATGGATGTAGGGTAGTGACATGGGATCACTTACAATTCTAATAATAACTAATAGCCTAGTTCTCCACTAATAAGAAGATATAATAGGAAAATAAATAATAAATAATGTATATTTATATCATGGAATAGCATATAATATTTAAAATGACTGAACTATATTATATAAAATAGCTAGATATTAAAATGCAGTATTGAATAAAAAAGCAAGATGCAAACAATATATATTGTTGAATGATAGTTGTATAATTTAAAGCATGAACTCTATATTGCTTATGGATATATATCCAGATGAAAGTGATTAAAAGTGGCTTGAGGAGAGGGTTCTGGGTGGCTCAATCAGTTAAATATCAGACTCTTGGTTTCCATTCAGGTCATGAACTCAGGGTCATGAGATTTAGTCCTGCATCAGGCTCTGCACTCAGCATGGAGTCTGCTTGAGATTCTCCCTCTCTCTCTCTCTCTCTCTGCCCCTTCTGCTCATGCTTTCATGCTCTCTTGCTCTCATAAACAAACAAATAAATAAATAGATAAATCTTTTTAAAAAGTGGCTTGAAGACTACACCTCTCATGATAGTAATTGCCTCAGTAAATGAAGGAAGAGAACAAAGCAGGTGGTGAGTAAAAGTGACTTCAAGTCTATCTGCAAAATATGACTGCAGGAAAATATGAGAAAATATTTAGTGTTTGGTGAGAACATTAGTGTCAATTTTCATTTTCTTTGAGCATTTATATATTTACACTAAAAAAAAATCAAGATTCGAAACCTAAGTTGATTTTCAGAATGGACATAGATGGAAAAAAAATAATCAATGACTGCAAGATCGGCCCTCTGTGCTAAAAGCCAAAGACACAGAAAGCAAAAGAGAAAAATTAGGAGACATAGAGTGTATGTTCTGACATTTTGACATCAGCCAAGTGGAGTTTTAAAAGTAGAGAATAGAGATAATATAGGAGAGAAAATCATTAATAGTGAGAGAAAGAGAAAAGCAACAACATAGTGGATGACACAGATGGCCAAGTGCCAAGCCTAATAAATGAACATAAGAGTGAGACTGGGGAACTGCCATGAAAGCTCAGAGGGCCACAAAGTATATACAAAAGAATGACAGCATTCATGGTGATGGCAGTAACAATAGATTGCCTACAGAAGAAGCAGATTGGCACTAGTTTTTAACATTTAACACATCTCTTTAATATTATGAACGGAAATGCTTTTGAAACCAGAGTCATTCAGAGTTAACTAGCAAAATAGACATTTTCAGATAATCAAGAGTTCAGATCAATTCAAAAGACATGATAGAAATTATATTTTAATGAAATAAAAAGTGAATGCAAGAAAGGGAAGATATAGGTTACAAGACACTAGTGAAGAACACAGTAGAACTATAGTTTATATAATTGCTGATGAAAATGTAAAAATTTGGATATTAATAAAAATCTGCAATTAGATTTTCAGATTCTCTACAATGAGAGATATCTGAGATGGGGGAAGGAAAGTAAAACTTGGCTAAAGTTTCTTTTCTTTATCAAGTGGATATAGATATTAAGTAAATCTAGATGATTTTTTTTTTAATCTAGATGATTTACTTACAGTAAATCATAATTTATTTATAGTAAATCTATAAAACATAAGTTTAAATTTAATTATAATGACTAAAAGACTGGAAGAGGATATATAAATTTTAAATCACCAGAGATACAAACCACTGTAGAGAGAGGACTGATGAGATGGTGGTAGAGTCTTGGCCTAGGAAACTGAAACAATTGTCAATGCTACTCACACTTGCAGGTAGAGAGGAAACAACAGTGATTTTAAACATCAAGTGCCGGCTTTCTGACCTTAGCTATATGCTAGATGGTCTCATCAGATTTTTTTTTACTCAATTTTTCTGAGTTTTAGTTGTTGGTTTATGTGCCACATGAGGTAACATATCACACACACACACACACACACACACACACACACACACACGGAAAATGTAAGCCACTGGATCATTTTCTAATCTAGGTCACTACTTCATTCCAAGTGACCTGACATTACCTTTTTTGAAATCTTCATTTATGTCAAGGAAATTGTAAAATTTATCTCGACTTTTCTCTGGTTGAATAATTGATAAGAAGGAGTTAGCAAATTCAAGGTGTTTGAATAACAAGAATAAAAATAATGTGTGGTGCTATAGTAGAGAATCTAACAAATTAAAGTGCTAGTTTCAGATCTTGGAACCTTTTAACAACCTTGAAAGTAGTGTTGCTTCCTCCCATAGTTCTGGATCTATGAAGAAAACACCAATATACAGAACAGATTGTGGCATTCAGGGACTATCTCTTACACCCTAGGATTCCTAACAGGTAGCTTCACCAGGATTCAAAATGGGATTATGTTGTTTACAAATTGAATGTTTTTAATCTGGTTATGATCATTACACTCACGACAAGTGTGATTTCATAAATGAATGTGAGCTGGATCTGTAGTGTAGGCAGAAATGAAAAGAGGGGAAAGAGGAAATAGTCTCGCATGGGGATATAAAAGCAGAATATTAAAATGCTTATGAGTGTGGCATCTGTAGAAGGTGAAGAGATCTCAGTGTGGTTAATCACCCGGCTCTGTGTGATTAACAGCTGGTCAACAGCTCAGTTTCCTCTGAAACCTATGGTGCTAATGGGGATCACTCAGATCCCTAGACAACTGAATTATTTGCTGGTCTTGGATTAAATCCTAATTCCCAATGAAGACAAATTTCATTTAGACCTTTGCCGATCCTTGAAACACATCATTTTGGTGCTTTGCAGAGACGAAGACACTGAACGGTGGTTTTGTTTTGGTTTTGTAATACAGCATTTGGTCACCTCACCCGTCCTCACATCTGCTTCCAGTTTGAGATAAAACCACTTAAACCTCATGTACTCACTGCAGGCCATGGGTTTGTCACAACATTTTGTCACAAAAATTACATAAACATATAAACAGAGGGAAGACTTTCTGGCTTTGTTTTAAAGTTTTGGTTTATTCCTCTGAATTCAAATGAAATAAATTCAGTCAGCATTGAATGTAAACAAAATTTTGCTAAGCAGATCAGATGACAATGTTCCACGCTACGCTTGAAAATCAATATAGACGTATCAGCACTCAACACCATTGTGCACTTCCTAGGTGTAGACCTACTATATCAACTTTTGTTTGGGGCAACTCGATTTTACATTTCATTCCTGAGCTATAAAAGAGGATAGCCACTTTTTTTTTTGACATGTATTCATTTTAGTTATAAGTTGGCTTTTAATTTCTTCACATGGTCATAGACATGGAAGGAGACTTGGAGTTATCAAATACATCCATCCTCCACCCCCACCCCGGTCTCCTTACACGGACGCAGACCTGGACTCAAAGAGAAACTAAAACCCCTGCTGATACTGGCCAGATTCTGGTTTTGCTCCCAACTCATAAATACTGATCACTTTCATCCATTAAAGTCTGATAGTGATGAGACCAGTGTTTCTAAATGGACTATTACCAAGAAAGACTTACTTCTACTCTCTCCTGGGCCAATATTGTATCCACAACCCAGCTTTCTGTTGTTTTTCATTTCATGTGACATCAACGTGTGACCAAACAAGTGCTGACTTTTTCACAAAAAGAAACATCATGCGCTGTCTTGAACAGACATGTATGCATATCCTCACTGCACACACAAATTTATAGACACACAAAACCTCTCAAAGGACACACTGAAAACTTTTAGTGAATTTTCATTATATCCAGAAAAAAAAAAAAAGAGTCCAAATGCTTTAGCTCAGCAAAGTACTTTATGACTGGCTTTCACTTCGAAGCGTAGCCTCATTTCCTACCCTGTCCCCTCCAGCACCTATGCTCAAGCTAATCCCAAGTAGCACTGCATACCCCACATGTCATGTTCTTTACACTCCTTGGACGTTAAACTTACTCTTCTTCCTACTTAGCATAGCATACCCAGCTCCATCTTCTCTACCTGGACAATTACCACTGGTCTTTCAGCTAACAATTTATGTCTTTAAGTGTTTTCTTTATTCCCAATCTTTGCTCATGGCGGAATCATCAGACTTATTCAATCCCTTCTCTGTGTTCACATAACATTTTGTGCATACCTCTGGTGCAGCATTTATTCATTACATCCGGTTAAATTTTCTTATTTATATGTCTATCTACCAGCCTTACTGCCAAAATTTGGGACAATGCATCCAGTTCATATGTTTCTTTATACTGAGAACAGAACATGACCCAACATTTTCTCAGTTTTTGCCTCTGTTTTTTTTTTAATCTTTGGATCTTATCACCTTTTACTATATTTATCCCCCCACCATGTATTTACTTTGCTTAGAACCCATTCATACATAGTACTGCCCTCACATCGTACTAATTTTGCAAAATTAAATTTGATTAAATTAAATGTGCCATGTAAACTGACCTTGCAATCATACTGGAGAAAAACACTTTACTCAATGGTACCACTTCTAAATGCATACCTGCTAATCTCCAACAGACATTTTCTCCTGACCCACAATCCATTTAGGGAATTTTTTCCTCCTAATCCTTTAGAGGTCTCTTAAATTTTTCTCTCCTTTAGCCACTAAAACCATCTCCTTTCCAGCTATACTTTCAGCTGATAACATTGCTTTCTATTTCACAGAGAAGAAAAAAGCAATTAGAAAAGACTTTCTAAGGATGTCTGAGTGGCTCAGTTGTTGAATGCCCCACTCTTGATTTTGGCTGAAGTCATGATCCCAGGGTCATGGGATCTAGACCCACATTGTCATAGGGCTCTGCCCTCAGTGTTTTCTCTCTCCCTCTCCCTCTGCTTCTTCCCCTGCTCACTTGCTTTCTCTAAAATATTCAATCTTGAAAAAAAAATACTTCTTCAAGTTTCTACTACTACATCTATTCCCCTGTAAATATTTGTACCAATATACTTGGCTTTCCCTCCTACTAATATGGATAAACCATTGGGACCCTAGATAACAACTCTCTGGAGCATTCAAATACATCACTTCCACAGTTTTCCTTTTCTGTACTGTCTCACCAATTTCTCTTTCTCTACTGGACCATGGTCAGCAGCACACAGCTAGACTAAATTAACTCCCTTCTCAAGCAAACCTTTTCATGGCCCTAGCTCCTCCTCCAGCTACTGTCCTGTTTCTTTGCCGTGTTTTACAACAAAACTTCTCAGGGGAGTTAACCTTCACTAATTCTTTTCCATCTGTTCTCTATTGATCCTACTTTGGTGAGGTTTCAATTATTACCAGTCCACTTAAACTGCTCTTGTCAGGGTTACTAATTACTTCCTCATTGCTAAATCCAATGGTCACTTTTCAGCTCTCAAATTACTTGAAAGTATTTGTCACAATTGATTACTCTTTCTTTGCTGCATTTAGTTATTAGGGGACTAATTCCTTTCGACTCTATTATTTTACTCCTCATTAGTACCCCTCTCCTTGGCTGAATCTACTCCTTCTCCTTGGACTCTAAATTTTGTACTCTTCGGGGCTCAGTCCTCAACCTCTTTCTTTTCTCTATGTACACTTACTTCACGGTTACTATACTCCAGTCACAAAGCATTACATTTCATGTAACTCCTGATGACTCCCAATTTTTTATTTCCAGCCCGATTTCCCTGAACTCTAGAGCTGTAGATTCAGCTGCCTACACAAAATCTCTGCTTCAGTACAGATAGGCATCTCAAACATACTCTATCTAAATGTGGCATCTAGACAATTTAACTAGTACTTGCTCTTCCTGGAGTCTTCCTTACCTGAATGAATGGCAATCCCATTTGCTTGGGCTAAAACAAACAAACAAACAAACAAACAAACAAACAAACAAAAACTGGTGCCAGTCTGACTTCCCTTTTTTTTTCCCCAGTGTTAGATCCATTATCAAATCCTATCAGTTCGAAGTATTTTCAGAATTTGTTCCATTCTCATCACTTCCTCCATAAAGACCCAGCTCCAGGTCACTGTCCCTCATCTTGATAACTGCAGTAGCCTCCTAGTTGCTCCATCTGCTTCTGTTCTGTCCTTCTTTGGTTCTGCTCAAGAGAGTAGTCACAGTGTCTCCTGAAAATGAAATAGCATTCTACTGTCTTATTCATTGTCCTCCCATGGCTTCCCAACTTGCTATCACCTGTGAGGCACTATATATCCCATGTCTGTGTCCTGTCTCTCTCACCTCACCTTTCTGACCTCATCTCTTATCACCTTTGCAGATCACCCCCAATATTTCAGTTATCCCATTCTTTATATTGTTTCTTGAACATTCCAAATATGCTCCCACTTCTGGGCATTTCTGCCTACAGCCTTCTCTGCTTTGATGGCTCTCATGTGCTTCAGGTTTCTACTATAATGTTACTTTTTAGAGAGGCCTTTCTTAGTCACTCTTTGTACAAGTTTAACCATTTATTGAATTGCCTTTCCTTTGTCTCAGCTTCATTTTTCTCCGAAGTGCTCATAACAGCCCTGTAGTCTGCATTTGCTTGTGTATTGTCTGTCTCCCCCTACTGGACTGCTCCATAAAAACAAGGATTTTATTATTCACTACTGTTCATCAGTAGCTAGTTTGGTATCTCCCACATAGTATTTGCTCAATAAATATTCTCTGAATAAATGAATGGAGGTTTTTCTCTTCATTGCCTCATAATACATGCACTGTATCAATAACACTTTATTGTAATTGTTGTTTGCTGGGTTTCATAAAAGATTCTGTATTTTTCTTTCTGTCTTAATCCTACTTTTAAGCACCTACCACCTTCCATTTCCACACACTCAACTCATATCTATATTTCAAGGCTCAATTTACATGCTATGCTATATGTAAGAATCTTACCAACTAGAATATAGATCAGTCCCGAGAATATCCAAAATACTTTATAAATGTAATATACCCGGGGCTTTTATCACTTTCTCGTCTATCACTGTATAAATCCTTACACAGTAAGTACCTAGTCTATCCTCTTGTCTACCTTCTCTCCCCTCCACTCTACCATGTTCCTCAATAGGAGGAACTCTAGCATTCAAAAGTTTCTGAATGGCTTTTTGGATAAATATAAAAGTTCCATTTCACTAAATATAGAAAGGTATACATAAATCCTTACCATGGTTTCAAGTCAGGGCTTTGAGAAATAAAACCCAAAGTATTTTTATACACTACGCAAACATAGATGATCTTCCCTAACCCTCCAGCTTCACTTTGTAGCATCCTCTGCCTCAGTCACCATGTTTCTGTTATTCTAGCCTTTTTGTTTTTCTAGAATCTTCTAAACTGTTTTCCACCTTAGGGTCTTTGCCCTTACCGCTTTTCTGCTTAGATATTTACATGGCTTATTGTTTTGTAAATTAAAAATCCAGGTATCAGGTCAAATATCACCTCTTTTATATATGCCTCCTTCCATGATCACCTAACCTGAAGTCCCTTCCAATTCTCTATCAAGTCACCTTCCACTACTGCCTTCATAGCACTTATCAGTACCTGAAATTATGTTTTGAAATTTGTTTACTTGTTAATCACAAGCATTTTACTGCCTCTCCTACTCTTCATATCCCTTCTCCCTATAACTTACACATCTAGAACATGAGGTGCATGGAAAAGACCTTGTTTGCTTTTTTCATTGTGTCCATCATGCCTGAAACTGTGGAACCTCACAGAAACGAAATAAACATGTATTAAGTTATGTTTTTAAATTCACTGCTTTGCCTCACTTTTCAAATAACTACTATATTGGTTTATTTAGCTTTTATTAATAGCAACATTCTAGGGTTTATTAATTGAACAGGATTTCTTTTTTGCTTCTCTCTTCACCACAGGAATCCATATATTCATTTAAAAAATAAAGACCTTTAAAAGACCTTCTGGAACATGTCTTTTCAGAGATTCTAAAGGCAAGAAACATCTTGAAATAAACTGTAATTGATTCATAAACTCGCCTCTAGCCCTTCAAATTTGTGAAAGACAAAACTTAGCTCCTGAAATAAACATCTTCCTACTCATGAAACTATTTTGTGCTGATGAAATCATACAGCATCAGTAGTTTCCAAGGAGGAATTGTCTGAAAATAATTCCCCAAATCTCTAAGAGAGAGGTAGTTCAGGGTGGGAGTATACACCATGATCTTCCAAATCACTAATATCTAAGAACATTAGTATTTTTGTGGCAAATATGGCTTTCAATGTTTTTGTTTGTATAGGTTTGCTAAAATATTTTTCATGAGTCCAAAAAAAATCTATATAAACATATAGAATTGACACCATGGAAACAGATTCATGTTGATGGGTTTTATACTTAGCTGTCTTAATGTGTTTCCATTGTGGTTGACATTTGCTGAAGACAAATGGAAATATCCTGTTTTAACATTAAACTTTCTGGGATCCTCCCAGCTGACACAACCTCTCTTCTTCCTTTTAGCTCCACAACCATCTCTCTTTTTACAATGTGTCACTTTTGATCTTGTATTATGGTTATGCCTCTTTACTCCTAAAAAATGGAATTCAGAACTAATCTCTGTATTTTTTCATCACTTCCATTGCCTTTCATAATTCTAAGTATATGCATGTATTTAATAAGTATTTGTGGAATAAACAAACAACAATACTTGTATATATACAGTTTCTTTTTACTCTTTTGGGGTCAAATTTCTAGACAAATGAACTGACAATTATTATTTTTTCCATTAAGCTTTTTACTTCCAGAAAGATACACATACATAGAATACATAGAACATAGATTTCCAGATTCCTAGGAAGCTGAAACATCTTTCTTACTTCCTATTTGTATGTTTTTAATAAGTATCACAGGGTAGGTAGTGTATATAGTTATAATTTGTAAACAAATGGTGAAGCAGCACCAGGACATATAGATCTTCTTCCTTATACTCTCATATGATACTAAGCAAGATGAAAATAATGCATTGGCCATAGAAGAGTGGAATTTAGATACATAGGGTCATATTCAGTCAGGGAGAATGGTCTAGGGATTGGAAAATTGGGGGGCTTATTCAGGAATGACAGGTTGGTAGTTCTATTTAGAGGGGAAGATGAATAGAGAAGAATAGTGCAGGACAGTTTGAGAAGGAATTTGTAGGCTGATCTAAGTCCTGGACAGCTTGAAGGAGGTTCTAGGCTTCACTTGGCAGGCAACGGGGAACATGTAATGGTTTCTGTACAGGTCAGTGACATGATCAAAGCTGTGCTTTAGAAAGAATAATGAGGAAGTATACGCTTGATGAGGTGGCTAGAGACAAATGAGAAAGAAAAACCTTTTCAGAAGTTTTTAATGGCATTCTGGATAATTTTTTTCCTATGGGAAAATACATAAACTGAAATTTTGTTGCTTGTTGACACCTAAGATAAAAAAGATTATCAGATAATGAATGGGCCATATATGTGTAATTTTTCTCTGTGCATTCATGCATATATATTTTTTGTCAGAAATATTGCTATTTAGGTTTATATACTAAATCAGAGAGTGTGTCAGACTTAGACCCTAAGTATAAATATCAAAACTCTTTTGTTTTATTAGATCCTATGACTCAGAGCCCTGGTCACAAAATCAATTTTAAATTTCATCTGATTTTTTTTTTTTAGGAACTTCCATTAAAAGGTACTAATGGCAATTGATCTAGAATAATTTGTAATTTAACATTATGTGACTATGTCAAATGTGATGTTTACTCTCAGAATAATAGTTTTACACATGCTTTTTGAAGAACCCACCCTCAGAAGAAAACTGGCATCAGGAAAGAAGACTGAGTTAAGAATTCAAGTTAACTCTGCCATTACAGGATGATAATATTCGAATATCCTCTGGCAGGATCACCATATTACAGAGAGTTGATGTTTTATTACAGCACAAAGCAGAGACTCAGATACACAGAAGTGACTCCTTATTAAACTCTGATTGAATCTCTAGTGCAGTCTGAGCTGCACCACCATTGTTGGGTATTAAGTGCAACAGAAATCTTGATGAAGAAAAGATTGATGAAGAAATTAATGATGAAGACATGAGGAGAGAAGTCATAGGTATCTGGTTAAATTAATTGATGTTGTTGTTGTTGTTGTTGTTGTTGTTTGCCTCATTACTGTATGCAAACCAACTACTATTAGCTTATTTCTTTGCTTCTTACTCTTTTGGTAGAGGGAGGGCAGGCCATGTAAATGGTCCTTTATTCTTTGATCCTGACTTTTAAAACTTTTTGTCATGAAATATATGTAACATATTAATCATTTAAAGTGTATGGTTCTGGGATGCCTGGGTGGCCCAGTGGTAGAGCATCTGGCTTTGGTTCAGGGCCTGATCCTGGAGACCTGGGATGGAGTCCCACATCCGGCTCCCTGCATGGAGCCTGCTTCTCTTCTCCCTCTGCCTCTCTCTCTGTGTGTCTCTTATAAATAAACAAAATATTTATTAAAAAAATAAGAAAAAATAAAGTGTATGGTCCTATAGCATTAAATACATTCACATTGTTGGGCAATTATCACCACCATCCATCTCCAGAATTTTTTTCTTTTTCCCCAATGGAAACTTTCTACCCATTGGACACTAGGCCTGCCCATTCCTTCCTTCCTTCAGCCCCTTGTAACCACCATTCTACTTTCTCTATGAATCTGACTGTTCTAAGTACTACAAATGAGTGGAATCGTAGAGTATTTGTTTTTTTATGATGAGTGACTTCACTTAGCATGACGTCTTCAGGGTTTATCCATGTTGTAGTATGTATCAGAATGTCCTTCCTTTTTAAGGCTGAATAATATTCTCCTGTTATGTCTATGCCACATTTTGTTTATCTACTAGGATTTCTTCCATATTTTAGCTATTGTAAATAATGCCATGATGAATGAGTGCACAAGTATCTGTGGAATCTTTGTCTTCAATTCTTTAGGGCACATACTCAGAAGCAAATTTGCTAGATGATATGGAAATACAAAAAGTTCCGTTTTCTGAGGAACTGCCATTTGGTTTTCCACATGGTTGCATATATTTACTTTCTCACAAGCAATGTTTGAGGGTTCCAATTTCTCCACATTCTGGCTAACACTTTTTTTCTGGTTTTGTTTGTTTGTATTATAGCCATCATAATAGATGTGAAGTAGTATTTCATCGTTTTGATTTGCATTTCCCTGATGATTAGTGATATTGAGTGCCTTTTTACGTGCTCATTGGCCATTTTTAATTTTTTTGGAGAAAAGCCTATTCAAGTCCTTTGCCCATTTTTTAATTTGAATATTTTATTTTTGTTAAGTTGTAAGAGTTTTAGAAAATGTATTCTGGATATTAAAGGCTTATCAGATATATGATTTGCTTTCTTCATTCCTTGGCTTGTCTTTTCCCTCTGTTGGTACTGTCCTCTGATGTACAAAAGTCTTTTTATTTGGGTGAAGTCCAATATATTTATTTATCCTTTTGTTACCTGTGTGATCCTGGCTTTTATCCTTTCTTTGGGGCTGTGACTTATTTCTACATAAATCCTTCAATCAAGCAATGAGATGAAAGCCATGGAAATCATTACATAATGTGAATGGAGAGTGACTAGTATAAATGGACTAGTCACATTTTACTTAATAGATGTGGGTCCCTAGAATGGGCCGGAGAGGTTGATGGCATTTAATGAGATGACTATGGTACAGATGTGGTCCTCTGTTCTCCTGGTCCAAAATTCCCTCACAGGGAACCAGAATCTGGAGGGCTGAATCAGACTGAACCAACTTCTAGAAGAATGACTGATAAATCAAATGCTAAGTAATTATAAACCATAAAGGAAAACAACGACAACAACAACAAAAACTAGACCAGGACCCGGAAAAACTTTATTACCCAAAAAGTTAACCTTCTCTATTCCACCAACATGTGGAATAGAATCAATAACCAGAATTTTGCTTTGTGAGCACAAAATCAGATCAGATAGCCTATGAGAATATGCAATTCTATTTTATTCAGACTGTGGAGAAATTTGATGATTTGCCCTTATCCTATGGCAGACATTTGACAAATAGCTTCACTTGCTCTCATTTAGGTCATTCTTTCAATGGGAATTTTGCTTCTATGTTACTTGTGATACATTATGTAAACTATGCTATAATCTGAAGGGAGTTCAATATAATGTTTTGATAGGCCATTATTTTTACTGTACACACAAATAATAAAAGTCATATTCTTTTTATGGGTGCATTATAAAATTATCAGTTTCATCCATAATAGTAATAATAATATGGACAGAACACTTAACATGTGCCAGATGCTCTTCTATTTGTTTTATGCAATGAACTCATTTAATCATTGTAACTCTTTGAGGTATGTACTATTACTATCCACATTTTTATGTAGGAAATGGATTCATAGGGAGGTAAAATAAATTGCCCAAGGTTGTACAGTTTGATATGTAAATTCTAGGAAGTCATGCTCTAGGGACTGCATTCTTTTTGTTGAGAGAGAGAGAGAGCATGTGCATGAGCAAGAAAGTGAGCAGGGGTGGGACAGGGAAGGGCAGAGGGAGAGGAAGAGAGAATCTCAGGCAGGCTCCATGCTCAGCACAGAGTCCTATGTGGGCTCTATCTCAGGACCCTAAGACCATGATCTGAGCTGAAATCAAGAGTCAGACACTTCACTAACTGAGCCACCCACATGCCCCTCCACATTCTTGAATTGTATTTCCATACCTTTCAGCATGTTAGCTAAGGATTTATGATGCATTTTCTCCAATGTTCCTCCTCCCCTCCCTTCTTTTCTCTTCCCTTCTTTTTCTTCCCCCTCTCCCCTCCCCTCCCTTCCCTTCCTTTACCTTTCCTCCAACTTCTTTCTTTTCTTCTCTTCCTCTTTCTCTCTTTCTTTTGAGAAAGAAAAGAATCTTTCCAGAGATGTGCACTAACTTTCCTAAGGTCATGTAGCTAATTATATATTTTCACAATTTCTTTTTTCTTCTTCTTTATATCATGTAAACCACTGGAATTGGATTGGGAGAAACTGGTTGATGCCCTGGACTGGTCACTTCTTGGTCTCACAATTTTTAGGTAAGTCAGAGCATACTGTTTCCTTATGTAGACATTAAATAAATTAATTCTGTATCACAGGATTATCATGAAGCAAAATCGACCTCATAGAGGGTCATTTTGGAGCCAGTGAATTTTGTCAGGGCAAAACATCCACTGGGTCTAACAGTATAATTATAATTGAAGGTCATGTGAAATATTGCTCACTTTGTAATCTTTCAACCCTATGACATTTTCTGGAAGAAATTTGCTTCCTTCCCTCCATGGCAGAAGTATATTGAAAGACCAACTTTTCCTGCCCTAGTAGTAAGGAAGGACAGGGTAAGGTATAGGCAGGGAGATATAGAGGGCCCCCGACTAGGCTCTATTTCTGGCAGGTAAAAGCTCTCAGCCAGAGTGAACAAGAAGTAAAGGAATAGAACAGATCATTGGCCCCTGATGTTAGGGAGTATTTTTCTTTGGTGACTACAGTGTAATCACAGAAATTGGCCAAACCTCAAAGAATTAAGTCAGTAGGGATGTTATCAATAGTCCTTGATCAAACCAGGATGGCATAAGAATCTCAAGGCCACAAGCTTCCCAGTCAGTTCTCAATAAAGACTGCCAGTGACAGCCCTCCGCAGCGATCCATTTGGGACCCCTCTCACTCTAGAGAGCTTTTCCTTTCCTTTCTGCTCTCATCCTAACTTGATAAACTTTCACATCACTTCACTTTTTGTGTCTGTGAGATTCACTCTTCTACTCCTTGAGACAAGAACCCTGCGATCCTGCAACAGTAGTAGTTCTGCTATGAAGTGGGTATCTTGGCCCTGATTGTACTAGCTATGTTCCCAATGGCTCTCATTGGTTTGGAAGCTGCTTTTCTTTTCTTTTTTTTATTATTTATTTATGATAGTGAGAGAGAGAGAGAGAGAGAGAGAGAGAGAGAGAGAGGCAGAGACATAGGCAGAGGGAGAAGCAGGCTCCAAGCATCGGGAGCCCGATGTGGGATCCGATCCCAGGTCTCCAGGATCGCGCCCTGGGCCAAAGGCAGGCGCCAAACCGCTGCGCCACCCAGGGATCCCAGGAAGCTGCTTTTCTCAGCAAAGGTAGTTCCCAGGCAGGAACAACTATTCTATCTCCAGTATTGATGACAGCCCAAGGCAATTCCCAAATGATGCTTCACTGATCCCATTGATTAGGTAACAGGCTTTCCTTTGGATTATCTTCCACCTGGATCTTTAACAGTTAGCTACATTAGCCCAATTCTTTAAATATTTCTCTTAGGCATATCTCTTTTGGGTTTCTTAGTGACTCCACTACCATACTTAGTCATTTATTATTGGACCATCATAAGGCACAGCCTCTGGATTTTGAGGTGAAGTACCTCTTACTCTTGTACTCCGGTTAGTTTATTAACTAAAGTCAAATAGAATCTAATCGTGAATTTTGAACTAACAGGGTGGAATAGCATCTAGTTTCATTATTCATAAAATAAAAATTTAAAATACCACAGAATTTAGCACATGTAACAGTTTTTTTGTTTTTTTAAGAGAGTGTGTGTGTGTGCTAGTGGTGGGGAGGGGCGGAGGGAGAGGGAGAGAATCTCAAGCAGACTCCATGCTGACCACAAAGCCCTACATGGGGCTCTGTCTCATGACCCTGAGATCATGGGCTAAGCTAAAATCAAGAGTAGGAGGCTCAACTGACTGAACCACCCAGGCACCTCTATGACAGTTTTTTTTTTTAGATTGACTTCCCAATAAGACTATATTTCAAGAAACTCAGAATATAAATAAATGACAAAATAAAGGGCTTCTATTAAAAATTATGAAGAGTTCTGGGAAAAACTGTTAATAAAGAGCTGATGAAAAGAGGTAAAATCTGTTAAAATTTGAATAAAATTTGAGTAAAAAAAACCTTCCATTTTCGCACAAACCAATTTTAAATCTAATGAGAAATTTATTAAAAACCATAGCAAAAATGGGAAAACATCAGAAAAATAGTCACTTAGCAGCTAATACATCTCTCCCCTCCCTTCTCCCTTTCTCTTCATTCCTCTGTCTCTCTCCTTCCCTCTTCTTTCACTGCCTCTGTCTCTTTCAACAGCTCCAGTTAAAAATATTAGATGTGGTCCTGAACTCAGGGTGGTGCGAAGGATAGATGGGTGAGGAGCTAGAGCCTGACTGGTGGCATCTGCAGAATAATGAGATTGGGTCCAATAACCACAGAAATCAACAAATAACAAACCTCCCACTCAGGTGATTTGATCCAACACACAACAAGTCTAAAACACAGAGGGAAAATTCATGCTAGAGAGAGAGAGACATTTCTTATCACATTGTACATTTATATATCTAGAACAATCTTCCTGAAACTACCAAAATGTTGGATAAAATATGTATTTGGAACACACATACATACATCTGTAACACTCATTATAAGGTGGCAGGAAAGTAGGGATATGAAGAACAACATAAGACCAATCAACCAAGAACTCCGGGAAATATACAGTTGTCCAGTCAGCCCTCACTGAGGGTGTTTTCCCAACCTTGAGGAGGCCATTTGTATGAGTACATTTTGTATAGGCAGAAAATGGAACAACCGTGGTGACACCTCACATAAAACCAGGATCCCAAAGAGTAAATTAAAGTCTGATGCTTTAACACAGGTAAGAAAAGAAGCTTGCCTGTCTCAGCCTAGTACTGGTTGGAGGGGAGAAAAAAATGTTCTTATCTAGAAATATTTTTATAATATTCAAAAGTCATTTTTTAATTTGAGCATAACTTATGCAAAGTACACACATCTTAGAGTTCAGATATATAAATGTTTGCATGTGTTTACACTCATGTAACCAGCAGAGAGTTAAAAACATTACTGATAAAGATTACCTCATGCTCCATCCCTATGAATACAGCCCCTACCCTTGGAGTGATCATTATTCTGGTCTCTAGCATCATAGATTACTTTTGCCTGTTCTTAAACTTTATATAAATGGGATCTTACACTATATTTTGTCTGTATCTAGCTTCTTAACCTTCACATTATTTTTTTCTTTGTTCCATTTTCCCTCCTTTTCTTCCATTTTGTTCTAATGAAGTGTTTCTCATTATTTCACTTGTCTCCCATATTAGCTTTTTTGTTGTCCATTTTATGATCCCTTCAATGGTTAATTTAGAAAAAAACAGAATGGAATCTCTAATTTATCAATTACAAAGTTATTTTAAGAAGAAAACAAGAAGTTTAAAAGGTTTCAGAGGGTTTGAGGTGATTTGGTTATTAGACTTGGCATTGGGAACTTTCAAGTTGATAGTTCAACCAAGTATGGTAAAAGTTAAAATGCCTCCCAGAAAGGAACAATATATTTATCAATTCCCCAGCACCTAGCACAGCACTTGGTATAAAAGAAATGATTGTTAATTATCTGTCAACCTTTGAATTAAATTGGAATAAACCAGGTCAAAGAAGTAGTCTTAGAGGTTTTAAGAAAACAAGCAAATATCAATTCCCAATACACTTGGATAGAACAAATTCACAGAAGTTAAAAGGATATAAAACTGATTACTGACAGTACATGTGTAGAGATGAGAGGCAGAAGGCATTTATGTCTCCTAACTAGAGTTTCCTTGCATCTAAAAGAGTTCCTCTCAAATCTCTTCTTTCTAAAGTTGCCAGAATGATCCAACATGCAATTTCAATCATTTCATTCCCTGACTCATTACCTACAAACTTTTCAGCTTATCATTTTGACCCCTGTATAACCATCCAACTTTATCTTCTACTACTTTTTGCTTCACACTTACATTCCAGCAATATCCCATGTTTGAGATTCCCATACACATGCCAACATGTTGTTGTGTGATATTCACTCTTCTCAAGATGCCTTACTTATTCCCATTTCTTCACCGTCACTAAGAAAATACTTTTCAGGTCATGTATCACCTCTTCTGAATCATCCTTTCTTTCAACCACCATACTGGATTAGGTATTTCTGTTCATCATGTATAGTTCTTTTTAGTGTTTTACCCAAGAGCACTTCTCAATAAAATTTCACATGCAAATCTCTTAGTTCCCATGTCCAGAAAACACAGACTAGGAGAGCTGATGCCCGTAGTCCTAGGAAACAATGTCCAAATGGATATGGAGGTCATGAATTTTATTTTTTAACATGTATTTATTTGAGAAAGAGAGAGCACAGGGGGAGGAGCAGAGGGAAAGAGAGAATCCTAAAGCAGACTCCTCACTGAGCAAGGAGCTTGACAAGTGGCTTCATCCCACCACCAATGAGATCATGACCTGAGCTGAAACCAAGAGTTGGAAGCTTAATGAAAATATATATATATATTTGGAGACTTTGAAGGGCATTGTAAAATTTTTGGTAAGATCTTTTGTAATCTTTGGTAATCTTTTGTAAGATCATAGTTGAAGAGAGAAAATCAGATTTATACAGTTACAGATACATTTTATAAGGAGATCTTCAAATGGAAAAGCACCAAGATGATTAACCTTCATCTCCTGATTCTGTACTCTGCCTTTGAAACTTTCCTTCGTTCATATCTCAGGACATGCCTTCAGTAGTCTTTCCTACTGGACATAGCCTAATTCTCAGAGAGCTAGTCCTACTACAGTTTACTATCACGATGCTTCGCATACATTCCCAGGCATTGGCAGTTGTCTGTGTGTGTTCCAACTTTCCACTTACTGCAATGAGTGGACAAACTGCCAGTTCTCTTGCTTATTATTCATATTCCTTTATTGATTAATTATTTCCACAGAACATTCATCTAGCATTCCTGGCAAGACTCATTTCAGTAAAATGATGAAGAGAACAAGAGTGGATTTAAGGTTTGGCCCCATCCCATATTGCTAGGGGACAGGCAAAACAATCATAAATGCCTCTTGGTCTTATTTTCAGTTTTGTGGAGATTGCATGATATAGTGAAAACAGGATGAGATGTCAAATATTCATTCTGGTCCTAACTTGGTATCTTTTGTTCTTTGCATAATTTTGAGTACTTACTCTTTCCGTAAGTAAAATGGGAGTAATAATACCTACCATGCCTGATTTACTAAAAATATGAAACCTGGAAACTGTAAGTATTATCTAGGTGATAAATTTCTATATAAAAACAAAAAATGATTATCAGTATTATTTTTTTCTAGGTCAAAAAAAGGTATGCCTTTGCTCATGTAAGAACATTTCCTATTAAGATACCTTCATTTCTAAAATTGAAAAGACAGAGAG
This sequence comes from Vulpes lagopus, assembly GCF_018345385.1. Taxonomy (NCBI): domain Eukaryota; kingdom Metazoa; phylum Chordata; class Mammalia; order Carnivora; family Canidae; genus Vulpes; species Vulpes lagopus. The sequence continues at coordinate 19,123,640 of NC_054840.1, forward strand.
ACTTCATTTTTCATGTTCCAAATGTTTGTTACGACCATTTATGAGCTTCCAATATTACTAAATTGATTTTAAAATGGCTACAATGATAAATGGGTCTGGGTAAGTTCTTGAAATGTCAGTTGCCAAATTTCTAGAAGAGCAAAATATTATATGTGAAATATATCCATGATTCTTAAGTAAAAAAACAAAACAAAACAAAACAAAAAACAACTGGACCTTTTCTGTTTGTTTTGTTTTAATCCAAGTAAGAACTTCTAATAAATGGGAAGAAGTAATCATGTTTAAAGCAAAAGGAGACTCTGAAAAGGTTATGTACTCTGAATATTGTATAGAGATAAAAATTCCAAGCTCTGTTGGGTAGATATTGTTAAACTTGTAGAAATTAGAGATGGCATTAATGCAAAATTTAAGTGGAATTCATTCAATTCTAATTAGTGATCTTGACCTGACGGACTATATTTCTGCCAAAGGAGTTTTGCTGCTTATAAAAGAGTTTTATGACTCCTCTCTCTGATACTATATAGTTAACCCTTGAATAATACATGGGTAAGGGGTGCCAAGCTCTTATCTCCCCTGAAACTTAATTACTTATATAGTCTACTGTTGACCAGTAACCTTACCAACACAGTCAACACATATTTTGTATTTATACATATTATACGCTGCATTCTTATAATAAAGTAGGCTAGGGAAAAATGTTATTAAGAAAATTACAAGGAAGAGACAATACATTTACAGTCCTGTCCTGTATTGAATAAAATCCATGTGTGGGAGGACCTGTGCAGTTCAAACCCATGCTGTTCAAAAATCAATGGTATATTTCTAGAACCAGGAGCTTCTACTGCTTCCTTTAGAAGATTTTGGCATGGTCTAAACTAAAATGTTATGAAACAATTATTTGTTTGCTTAAGGGAGCTGATTCTGAAGGTGCCAGGGTAGCTCAGTCACTTAAGCACCTGCCTTTTGCTCAGGTCATGATCCCATAGTCCCAGGATCAAGCCCTGCATTAGGCTCTCTGCTCTGTGGGGAGTCTGCTTCTCCCTCTCAGTCTGCTCCTCTCCCTACTTGTGTGTGCACACTCTCTCTCTCTAAAATAAATAAATTTAAAAAAAATAAATAAAATAAATAAATAAATAAATAAAACCTTTAAAAAAAGGAGCTAATTCTGGAGATTTTTCTTTCTATTTTAGTGATAAAAATATTTCTTCTCCAGTTGTCATTTCCTTCATTTCTCAGTAGAAACTATGGAATCACATACTTATTCCATTATTTCCTTAAAGGCTTTATTTGGGATTTAGTAGTGTTTTTCATAAAATAACTTAAAACAATCAGAGAAAGTTTCAAAATAAATATCAGTGATGTAATAATGCAAGTATTACCGTTATCATTACTATACCAATAACAGCAATTTATTATTATTATTTTTTAATAACAGCAATTTAAACAGAATGCTTCTCAATCCATGCCCCTTCTCTGGTTGATCTAATAATTCACCATCACTGTTTGAACTAATGCACACACACACTGCCAATTAATGCTTCAGGAGTAATAAATGTTGCATATTCAAGACTCTTTCTCTCCATCTGGATGACTCTTGGTAACTTAAACCTAAACTAATCAAATTTAATTTATTGAATTTATTATATTTTTTCAAAAGGACATTATTTCTTTGTATTACTGATCTCAGTTCCATGGTACTTCTACCCACTTCTTTTTTTTTTCAAGCTTCATATCTAGAAGTTTTTTTAAAACTTGGAATCCCTCACCACATACATTCTATCAGCCATTAAATTTTCTTTATTCCACCTCACAAACATTGCTCCAAATGACCACATTGTTTTTTTAATCCATACCACCATCCTACTTTTTTCATGTGTTGGATAGTCTTTTATGTGATTACTCCCTCCTTGCCATAATTGGCCTTAACTATTCATTCTCCAGTCTCATCAGAATGACCTTTGTAAAATACAAATCTAAGTGGTTTAGATTCTTATATAGAATAGAATATTTAGGGACTTTATTGTCAATGGTCGCCAAAGTGGGGCATGTATATTCTGGGGAATGAATTAAGACAAATTTATTGGGTACCAACAAGAAATGTGAATATATTTATAATTTTTGTGTGTTTTTAGCTTTTAAAAATTTATATTTTTGTATATTTATAACATAAAATCTACTAGTCTGCCTACATATTTCATAAATACATATAAACATGTTGATCATAGATGTCAAACTTATTAATAGATGTTTACATCAAAATAATTTGTAGATCACTGACTTATAGGAGGAAAACCAAAACTCATTATTAGAGATTATAATGCTCTTGATTTGGCAGCCATTGAGGATGACATGAGTCCTGTATTTGAAAGAAACAACTAGGCCTTTCCATTGCCTTCCTCTTTCACTGGTCAGCTCCCACAAGAATTGGGTTGTAGGGTCATTTAAATTCCATGTGGATCCTTCTGTGATCTGATTGAACTTCCTTGGACATGACATCCCAAGAGAACCAAGAAGAAGTTATATTGTCTCTTATGACCTAGCCTTGGGAGTCACATGTCATTGCCTCTGCCATAGTTACAGACCAGTCCCACATCTCAAAGGAAAGAACTTCAAAGTCAAATTGTAAGAAGAGAGTGTGGCATGGAAGATACTGTTAAAGCCATTTTTGGAAAATACAGTCTCCTATAGCTGTAGTGATGATGTTGGTAGATTCTTGAAGCTCATAAAATAACAATAACAAAACAGGACAGTTGAGTATCATTGGAAGGAAGTAATTAAGTGATGAAATAATTAAAATTTAATTTAGGGAGAGACGTAAATATAAAATGACTGGAGATAGTGGTAAAATAGAAATAATTGTTTCTTGAGGCACCTGGGTGGGTCAGTCAGTTAAGCATCTGACTGCTGGTTTCGGCTCAGGTCATAATCTCAGGGTCATGAGATCCAGCAAGCCCCACTTTGTTGGACTCCACACTCCGTGGGGGTCTTCTCAGATTCTCTCTCTCTCTTCTTCTGCCTTTCCCCCCTACACATGTTCTCTCTCTCTTTAAAATGAATAAATCTAAAAAAAAAAAAAAGAATCAATCCCTTTTTTTGTAGACAACAAATAAAATGCAAATCATCCAAGAATTGTGATAATGTTGGTAATACCACATTAATTTATATACTGCTATGTCCATTGTTATACATTGCCTTACCTGCATCTCACCTAAAATAAACAACAAAAACAACTGAAAAAAGTAAATAAATATGGGAGAAAGAATTTTATTTATTCAGGTAACATATAAGGTAGCTGAAACTCAGATTACTAGTGAGTAAAAAAAGAAAAAAAAAACTAGTCTTAAATATCTTTTTCTTTTCAATAAAATGCCTCTGAAACTACTGCCATTGTTTCTAACACTAACCTCCCTCCCATGTCACAAAATGTTTTCATTATAGCATTATTTAATCTGACCCTTGTTACCATTAATTAAATGAATTCTTTAGCCCAGAGTTGGTCCCTTATCCATCACTTTGAAATTCCACAATGTCAAACACAGTGATTAGTGCATGTATTTATTAAATTGATTTGTTAGGAGCTCGACATTATCAATTGATTTAGTTCAGAAGCTTCAGAGGTAAAATCTGTTTTCTAAAATTTAAGTATCTATTATGTATATGATAATTTGCTAATTTATTAAGTATCATATAATATTTATTTCCTCAGAACAAAAATGCCTGGGTTCGTATATAGACTGCTGCTCACGAGTTGTGAGACCCTCAGAGAATTTCTAAACATTTCTGCTTCAGTTTTATCTTGTGTAACGGGGTAGGGTGTTAATAGTAGAAGCTCCTGGTGTATTTTGAAGAATAAATAACTTAATATTTGCAAAGCTATTAGAACATCATGCAGCGGATGGTTAATACTATATATTGCTATTACAAATTTCCGATTTCTTCTTGGCATCTTTAGAAAAGGCATGATGCTTTCCGTAAAGATTTCACTTATATTTTTTTCATAGCCATAATGCTTGTAGTTAACTTTCTAAAAATAAGCCTAACTGCTAGGCCTCCTTTTTCTTGATGGATATCTACTATGTTGCTTCAGATTGTGAGGCCTGGAATATGCATGCAAATCTCAACAAAATGCTGCTGATTGATGGGGCAGTATTTGTTTTGAGATGATGGTTCAAGTACTTTGTGGTTGGAGGACGTGCTGTTCTCCTCATGGTAGAGAATAACAACCTGCATGGGACAAATAATTACCTACATTTTCCACCTTTTGCTGTTTCTGATTGCTTTCCCTTTTGCAGGAAGAGAAACTTGCAAACTACTCTGGCAATAACAAGGCTTTCTTCCCTTGTTTAATGGAGTGTTAAACAGAGTCTGAGTTGAAGACTTTGGTAAAAGATTAATTCTCCATATAAACCAAAAAATGGGAGGCTGGCTTACTTTTGGGGGGGGAGGGAAATGATTAACTCATTCATTCAGTCTTCTAACAAGCGTGTTTTCAGTGTCTGCTCTGGACCTCTCTTGGGTATAGGAATTGAGATGTGCAGGAATTATGAAAACCTTCCTTTTGAATAATTTATTTTGGTGAAGGAGATTTATTTTTTTTTCTGTCATGTACCTTGCCAGATGCAAACAAATATATGACTTCTAGGGTCAGTCAAGCAAAAAACCTCTAGGATTTCAATGTGGTGCAAAAATGAACTAGGGAGTTAAGACCAGGGCAATTATGTGTTCAAGGGTTAATTACCCCGCATTTAAATGGGGCTACAGATTTGTGAGCAAAGAGAAATTTGTCAGAGTATCTTAGAACTAAAAAGAAAACCTAAAGAGATTATTGAATCCAACTTGAAGTACTTTACTTAAAAAAAAAATCAGCCCCCTCTCTTTTGCACGCTAAGACCCTCCCCTCCATCCTACCCTCTTCCTCCTTCATGACCTTCCCATAGCCTTTCTCACTTCCCACACTATAGGATTTGCCTAACTCCTAGTGAGCAGACCTGTCAGATTGTCACTAGGGTCCCAACCTAGTGGAACTAGGCATCATCACTGAAATTGGAACATGCAGAAGAAAAATTTGGATTTACCAGAGAGAATAATATATAGTCCAAAGAAACACTGAAACATTGGGGATGGGAGTGAGGGTGAGGCTCCCAAAGGGCAATGTCTAAAGACGAGAGTTCTTTTTTTAAGATTATTTATTTATTTAATTCATGAGAGACCCAGAGAAAAAGAGAGGCAGAGACATAGGCAGAGAGAGAAGCAAGCTCCATGCAGGGAGTCCGATGTGGGACTTATTCCTGGGACTCCAGGATCACCCTGAGTCAAGCCTCACACACTGAGCCACCCAGGCATCCCTAAAAACAAGAGTTCTAAACTACTTTCTAAAGACAATGTGTCCAGGAAAATGCAAGGATTTTGATTTGCTGTGTGAAAGAAAACTTGGGACAGAGCAGGACTGTTCAGGGCAACAGGGGAGTGGCTGGATGTTTCTGTGATCCATCCATGCAATGTAAAATCATGCAGCCTTAAACAATGAGATGAATTTATATATAGTGACATGGAAAAATAGCCAACACATATATTAAATGAATAAAAAAAATTTAAATTTCTTATTTTTATTTCTTTTGTGTCTATTTATATATTTTTCATATATGTGAATAGAGTGCAAATGAGAACATCTTGAATAAAATAGTGACCTCAAAGAAGGTAAGAAATTCAATGGGTGGTACTTCCACTTTTCACTTTATCACTTTTCAAACTGTTTTTTTTTTTTAAGGATTTTATTTATTTATTCATGAGATACACACAGAGAGTGAGGCAGAGACACAGGCAGAGGGAGAAGCAGGCTCCATGCAGGGACCCTGACATGGGACTTGATTCCGGGGACCCAGGATCAGGCCCTGGGCTGAAGGCGGTGCTAACCGCTGAGCCACCCAGGCTGCCCATCAAACTGTTTTAAAATGTATAATAAGTACTCTTCTTTAAAATTAAAATGTCCATAGGGTGTCTGGCTGGCTCAGTGGTTGAGCATCTGCCTCTGGCTCAGATTCTGATCCCAGGGTCCTCGGTTGAGTCCCACATGGGGCTCCCCATAGGGAGCCTGCTTCTCTCTCTGCCTGTGTCTCTGCATCTCTCTCTGTGTCTCATGAATAAATAAAATCTTAAAAAAATTAAAATGACAATGACTGCTTTGATCTGTTTGCTGTATTATGAATTTCCTTTTTCTGTACATTATTAGCCTCAGAGCCAGGAAGGGCCAAGCTACTCAAATGGCTGCACAGAAGTCCTGGTAGTGATATTCTTGCAGCTGCAGAGTAACATTTGAAGATAAGGGTGGTTTAGAGTGAACTGCAGGAACATTGAGATTTCCAGCTTTCTGAATTACTTTTCAAACAAAATTCTAATTTTAGCTCTGCCACCATTACTGATCCTTCATGTTTGAGCCAGAGATTTGCCTTTTGTGCATAGCTTCCTAGAGATTATCGCCATCAGGAAAAATAATGGACCCAATCTTCTTTGTAAGGTAAACTTTAGAAAATTAAGGCAGTCCTTTTCATAGGTCACCAAATCTCCCCCCTCATGAGGTCACTGTTTTGGCCAGTGACTAGATATGATCTAGATAGATAAACTCAGAAAAATACTATAACCATGACTGGCATGCTATAAATGTTCAAAAATGTTAATTTTATGTTGTTGTTGTTGTTGTTATTATGATTATACAGATGGGAAAACTGAGCTCACCATGAGTTAGTAACAGAGACGTTAAAATCACCACAATATTCTGACTCCCTGTTTCTAATATTTCAAGGTGCATATGTATTTGAAGGAGTCCCTGAAAAGTTGCTAGGCAGTCATTATTCTATTCTATGTCATATTCTTTGGGAAACAGTAGTAAAGATGCTGCTTTTAGGCAAAAATACTATATCCTAGAGATCATTTCTTGAATGGAATTTACAATGAAATGACTCAGATAGGTTCAAGTCTTTGCTTATCCTGGCTTGTCATGGTTATTCATGAATAAAGACAAATTGGGGTATATGGATCTTAATGGGGAAAAATCCTGTAAGACACAGGCAATGAAATCCTGCAAAATAGTATTACGTGCTATTATAAAATGGTATTTGGCAATACTTTCAAGTGTTTGAAAGCAAGAGGGGCTTTTTAAATGAAAATATTATTCGAATTCTGGAAAAAAATTGTACTTTTAGCCTGAATTGTTTTTTAAAACGTACAATTAAACATACTGCTCTGTGCTCAGCAATGCTAAAAGTAATTTTTATTTAGTTAATTAGAGTAGCATCTGAGTACATTTAAAAATTAATACAGAAAAGCATGCAGAGTTTTAATATATTTTTTTGAATATAGAAAACTCTTGGCAAGTGCTTTGAACCTTTTGCCATGGTAAGTTTGGAGTCATTGGTGCAGTAGTAGGAATCCAGGACTTGGAGTGAAAATATGTATTTGAATATCTAGATTAACCAGTGAGTGCATTCTCATTCTCTTTAGAATAGGGATGTGTGTTTGGCAAATTGACATAGTGTCAAAATTTTGCATAATTACAAAGTCAGCAAGGAGAATTTGATATTCAAGGAAGCTATCGATAACACTGACACCGAGTAAGGAAATATTTGTCATGGCTCTATTTCCTGTGAATCTGATCCATTCTTAGTCTTGGCCTCTCTTTTTTTTCTAATTATGATAGAACAGAGACTTCTACTATGATAGGTGCCCCCTCTCCCAAGAATTTGAAGATAAGAAAACCAAAGCAGTTCTCTAGCTTAAACTCATTCAGCATTTATTGGATGAGGACAGAATGTCTCCTAGGCTTAATCAGTATTGTTAAAAGTTCTGAAGAAATAATACATTAACTTAAGACCCAGGAGTAACACAACAAAGAAGTATTTAGAGAAGCAAATTTTATGAGATTGTGACAGCAGTCATGTAGCAAAGAGAAAGAGCAAGAGGGCAAAAGAAATTGAATCAAGCCTGGCTAGGATGTGTGTGTGTGTGTGTGTGTGTGTGTGTGTATGTGTGTGTGTGTGTACGCACAAGCACATGCTCACATGCACATCCAGGAGAGTAGGTACAGAGTTTGGACACAGTTATTCACCTCCCTTCCTACAGGGAAAACAGATGCTCTGAATATATTATAATTAATTCAGCATTATCTATAAGCTAGTCTTGAATCTAAATATAAGCTAGCTACTTAAAATGCTTTACCACAGATCATATAACTCAACAAATTATCCTATTGACCAACCTTGTGAATTTAGTTAATTAAAGTCTGTCACCAAGAGTTTGATGATCTATTAATTATAAAGTCCAATGTAATAAATAATGCATTTATTAGTCATCTCAGAGAATGTCTTTTAAATATGTATACCCATGTCATCAATCAATGTTTTGACTTTTGTAGCTTCTACAAGACAAACTACAAAGGCCTTATGATTTTTCAAGAGTCAAAAATAGACCTCATGTACTTTTTAGTGAGTTTATTTTTAAAAAATATTTTATCTATTTATTTGAGAGAGTGGAAGAGAGAGCATGAGTTGGGTGAGGGGCAGAGGGAGAAGCAGACTCCTCGATGAGCAGGGAGCCTGATACAGGGCTCATTCCCAGGACCTGGGGTCAGGACCTGAACCAAAGGCATATGCTTAACTGGCTGAGTCACTCAGGCACTCCTTTTATAGTGAATTTAAAGAAATGTTTATAAAATATCAATGCAGAATTTATGATTGCTGTGCAAATAGATGTGGATTTAAAATCTCCCTGGATTCAGTTATGGAAAGAACAGACCAGATGATCTGATGAGTCTTCCCTATTTGTAATTCTAATTAATTTAGCATGTCTCTCTTTTTTTCTTTTAATGGGTGCTTTGCCCCCTCTAGGACATACCACTGGAAATTTATATAGAAAAGAATCCTATTATAATTGAGAACAATTCTCTACTGCCCAACTTTGTACTGAAGAGAAGAAAGAAACATTTGCTACATTTGGTTTATAAAATAAATTTATTCTCCAGACCTATCGATGAAGCCTGTGCTTTCATTCAGTGTTTCTGACATGAATTTAAACAGATTTCAAATGTATTTCTTTGTCTCACATATTCAGGTGCTGATTATAATACATATTTGGATGGAAAATAAAATTGGATGGATTTCAGCTAAGACAGTTACCTTATAGCACAGATACAAAGTTCTGTTGGTACTGGATGAAGCATACTTAATAAAATCTTTACAGTGATTGCTACTCTGTTTGGTAGAAAAGTTGCAGACTCTTGAGAAAAGGGCCCTGCACATCTCTAAAGGATAAGAATTAATGCTAGAAGAGCATTTATCTCTAGTCTTTGTCATCTGTAAAACTCAGCTTTCCAGAAGGGCAGTGGAAGTTTGATATATCTAGATGGATTACGGATAATGATCAAATATAATGCTCTAGACTACAAAGCAGCAAGTGCATAGAGGATGATCACTGTGCTATGAAGTGGTCTGGAAATGCTGTCGTGTGAGAGAGAAATTAAGAAAGTGAGGCCTTGAAAGTAAATTTTGACCTCTGTCCCTTTTGCTGGACTCATTCTTAGCATTTTAATTTAGGTCTACATCACGCCTTGCCTAAAACTTTGTAATACCCTTGTAATTTGTCCCCCTCCCTCCAACTTAACACAGCTCCAATCTATTACACCACCTTTGCCACCAGAATTCTCTTTCTAAGTTGGAAATCTGTTAAAATTACTTCCCACCTAGTAACCCTGGTGTGGCAATATACTGACTCTTGGTGAAAGTTCCATTTTCTTAACATGATCACAGACCTTCCATAATTTGCTCCCAACTGTATCACTAGTGTATTTTTCTCTATTTATCATATAGTAATAATTCACTGCGTGTCCTTTATTGACATGCAGCAAATGCATGTCTCTGGTACGTCTATGAAAATAATAAAATACAGAAATAATGAAGGAAATATGAAGAAAACTTTCATGTATCCTACTTTTCTTCTTCCGACTTCAATGCTATTGGTCAATTGATCCTTTTTTTCTCTTCTATTTCCTTTCTTTTTCTCCTCCTCTCCCTCTTTCTTTTTCTATCTTATCCTTATACACACACACATTATTTTTTATAACAAAATCTAGAGTATCTATCTACTCTGTAGGGGAAAAAAATGGTATCCTTAGAATAATTTTTTTTAATTTTTATTTATTTATGATAGAGAGAGAGAGAGAGAGGCAGACACAGGCAGAGGGAGAAGCAGGCTCCATGCACTGGGAGCCCGACGTGGGACTCGATCCCGGGTCTCCAGGATCATGCCCAGGGCCAAAGGCAGGCGCTAAACCACTGCGCCACCCAGGGATCCCCTCCTTAGAATAATTTAACACTGAACATTACTGCCTCATTTTTAAATTATTTTTTCTAATTTTACCTATACATTTGAAATATAAAGTAGTCAATGTTATTATATTTCAATGGTTTATTATCACAACCAAAAGGCACTAATGATCATTATGGCTTATCATTTTTTCATGTGTTTTAATACATCCCTCTCAAGAGGACCTGGGTAGATCAGTCAGTTGAGCATCCAACTCTTGATTTTGGCTCAGGTTGTGATCTCAAGGTTATGGGATCAAGCCCCACATCAGGCTCCACACTGAGTGGGGAGTCTACTTGAGATTCTTTCCCTCTGCCTCTCCCCCTACTTGTGCATGCTCTCTCCTGCTCTCTCAAAATAAACTAGCAAATAAAACATCTCAGTTCACTATTTTTTAGGAATTACCTAACAATAATAATCATTCCTATATTTTTGTATGTTTAAAGATATCTATTTTGGAGGCCTAATTCTTGACTGATTATTTTACGTGAACAAAATGAAAAGATTTACAATAGTTTCCTCACAAGAAGTCACAAATCTTACCTCAGTTGCTTTTTAGGCCTGAATAATTTGAAAGAATATATAATTCTACATTTGCAGTGATTTTCTTCAATGGCACTGAGACAACATTTCTGGAATTAATCAAACTTTACCATGATTTATTATCATCTTTTTTTCCCCCCACACATTTCTCAACTTCTGTTTGCCAGAATCAAAGCTGGTAATTTTATGTGTACATGCATGAGTAGGAACGGGTGGTAACTGCCCTTTCCTGTTGTCTTAGTTCATTTGGGCTGCTATAACAAGATACCACAGACTGGTCCTTGCAGTTTTATAAACAGCAAAAATTTATTTTTCCCAGTTCTGGAAACTGGGAAGTTCAAGTAAAAGTCTCTGGCTAATTCAGTGTCTGGTAAGGACTTGTGTCCTGGTTCACAGACAACTATCTTCCCACTGTGTCCTTACATGATGAAAGGAATGATGGAATTCTCTGGGGTCTCTTTTATAAGAGCACCAATCCCACTTATGAGGGCTCCACCCTCATGCCTTAATCACCTCCCAAAGACCCCTACCTCCAAATACTATGACACTGGAGATTAGGTTACAACATACAAAGCTTTAGGACACAAACCTTCTGTCTATGGCAGATATATTGTCACTTTCTCTGCTTTCAAGCTTATAATGGTTCTTAAAGATTACAAGGTTATACAGGTTATGACACCTTTAAAAAATAGCTATCCTCTCCTTTTCAATGATCTTTAAAAACTTGTATAAATTATAGTTGTATACTGCGTAAAAGTTTGAGAGAGCTTTCTTATAAAACAAGTTGTCACTTTTATTGTTGCTGTCTTTATGTATTTCTAACTTAATCGTATTGTGGTCACAGAATGTGGTCTGCAGAACCATAGACCACTGACATTTGGGGAGACTAGTCTTTATGGCCTGGTTACATGGCCTATTTTCCTAAGGGTTTCTTATATGCTTTGATTTTGTGTTTTCTAATTATAGGATTCAGGGTTCTAAATGTGCCCATTAAAAGAAGTTAAGTGTACTGTCCAAAATTTACATATCCTTACTTACATTTTTTTTGTTTAGTGCAACCACTACTGAAATATTACACTAAAATCTCTTACTAAAAGCAACTGCTGAATTTCTTAGTAAAAGAAGTGATATTGTCTACTCCTTTTTGACTTGTAGATTTTTATTTTGTATAATTTGACACTTTATTATTATGTGCATATAAGTTTAAAATTGATGTGTGATTGGGCGTCTGGGTGGCTGAGTCGGTTAAGCATCTCACTCTTGATTTTGGCTCAGGTCAAGATATCAGGGTCCTGGAATCTAGTCCCATGTTGATCTCCATGCTCATCAGGGAATCTGCTTATCCCCTTTTCTCTGTCCTTCCTCCTGATCTCTCTTCCTCAAATAAATAAATAAATAAATAAATAAATAAATAAATAAATAAATAAATCTTTAAAAAATTGCTATGTGCTTTTGGTCAGTTGAGTCATTTATCCTTATCACTAGTAATGATTTGAACCTGCACATCTATTTTGTCTGATTTTAATATACCTGTTTTAGTTCCACTCCCCTGCAGGGACCTTGTTATATTTGGTTCTATTGCCTATGGTGTCCCACTTGGAAGGTTACAGATTAGCAGCTTGAGGTACTCTTCTTTGGAGCCATGACTGTGGAGACAATTTGTAGCTGCTGTTGAGCTATCTGAGTCACTCATAGATGCCCAGGATTAGGGCCCAATTTTAGTGAGGAACTAGATCAAGTTGCTGAATGAATCTGTCCAGATTGCTATCTGGATCCATCATTGTATTAGACATGGCAACACACCCACCCTCATGGACTGAGCACACATTATGAGAATCAATATTTCTAATGCAGATCTCACTGCCTGTCCTACCTGAACTCTTCACTTGATCTGTGGTAAGAGAGGCCACATTGCAGAAGTGACCCTTGCCTGCTCCCAAAGGACTGACTACATTATATTACTGATACTCTCTCAGAGCAGTAGGTCTCATGGCTACTCATGGCTATTGATACTTCTTGCTGTTTTGATCAGCTGATTCAATTAATGACCTCTGAAAATAATCTTTGTCATGTTTTTAGATATGTGGTTCTTTTGCAATCTGGCTATGTGTTCCTTTAATTGCAAAACCCACTCAAAAATAGACCTATACCAAAGGGAGTTGATATACTGATATACCTTCCCTTCTGCCTACTATCTACTCACAACCACCTGGTATTAATGAGCATTGGAATAGCTTCCTCAAGTGTGGGCTAAAAAACATTTCTGACGCTATCTTTCTCAACTTCTCACAATCAGTTTGGTCACTAAATATGGCTATTTCCCAGAAAGGGATCATCTCTTGCTTACGTATTTTATTTTGAAAATTCTAGACCCTAACTGATCGATTCTTGAGCATGATGCTTTTTTCAGTCCCCCAGGCTGGACTGTCTGGTACTACCTTCAATTGTTTACCCAGCTGAATGGGGGCCTAATAATTCAAACCTAATTGTGGTTCAACCACTTATATCCTTTTGTTGGATTGACGTGGGCCTAAATCATAAAGATAATTACTATTTTGTTGCCTAAGCTACTCACTAAATACCCCTAAGTAACATATAAGTGCATTTAATAAAAATGCCTTTGTCCCTCTTGTACTTGTTCTAAGAGTCTCATGCTCTATCAACATAGCTAGGCAGGCAGTTACACACTTGACCTTTTTAGATGCCGGGTTTTAGTATAAGCAGAGAATTGTTGAAAAAAAAAAGTAGCTATAGATACATCAATGGGACACACCAATTTTGTGACAATAGAGGTAGAATAATAACTCAGGCACCTATGGAAGGAACAATGGAAACCCTCAGGGGTACACCAGAAAAAGGTACATTAATGATCTTTTATTTTTAAGATCTAACACTAGAGTCTTCCTCATGAAGAAAAATGTCCTTATATGGCTCTTCCAAATTTAAATTCAACTGGAAGTGCTGGTAAGAAAATTGTTACTGACTTTAGCTGAAGTGATTGATGATATCTCTGGTGGTCCATTATTCTGCTTCTTACAGTGAGCGAAGGAAGTCAGACACATGCAGGATGCGCTGTGTGATTTCATTTATATGAAGTTCAAGGACAAGCAAATCTAATCTATAATTCTAGAAGTCATAATAATAGTTACTCCAGGAATAGGGGCTATATTAACTGAAAAGGGGCATAATATTATTTTCTGGGATGATGGAAATGTTCTGTATCTTTATCTCTGTTGTGGTCAAATGCAAAATTCAAATATCTGTATACTTTAAGTTTGTGAACTTAAATATATATAAGTTACAATCAATTAAAAAATATTTTTAAAGGATCTCTAAGGGGAGAGCACTATTTTTTTTTTTTTTACCAAGTGCCAGAAGTGAGAAAGTCAAGTTCTTATTTTTGTCTTTGTGATGTGTTTGTCATTCACTCTTACTCTGTAGAGTCTATTGAGGTCCCAGTTTTAATTGGCAATTCTCAACTTGGGAGTTTCTCAAACTTCATCTTCTGCTCCTGCCCATATCACACGTAGTCATCACACTGCTTTCTTCAAGGTGAGCTGACATCCTCAGAGTGAAGACTGGCTGTGAACCCTTAGGTTTCCCAGGATTACCATTCTGTTTATTCCACTCACCATATCCCTATTTTCATGTCACCTTACAAGAAGTCCTATAAAATGTGTATGTGCATGTGTGTGAGTGCATATGTATTTCAAACGCCTTTTTTTCATGCATTATTATAGCTTTAATCATGATAGCTTTAATCATGAGGGTCACTCTGGCTATCTTCCAGACTGCAGGAATGGAGTGACTTAGCTTTAATTTTCCTATGCGCTTTAGACATTTGTTTGGAGGCTTATTTTGACTGGGAGGTTTGTATCTGTGGTTTATTTTTCTCTTGATCTCTGTACTTACTGTATTTAGGATAGATATTTTGCAGGTGCATTTCTGTATCCTCCCTCATTCCAGAACCAGATCAAATACTTACAACTGGGTGCTATTCTCCTGTGATAAAACTACAGAAAGACTTGTTTATTCACTGAATTCCTCCTGGCCTGACCAAGGTACTGTGTATGTGGCTTTGTGACCTTTCTCTCACCATCTCAGATACACAATTCCACTTAAAAAGTAATCACAACAAGGAGTCACAGATTTTTAGCCTTCTCTCACAGGTTGGAACAACCCATCTGGTTTCTGATTTAATATAATGAACGTGGCTTCTATAATCTACCATACATACATACCCAGTAGTATAGAAACTGATTGTTTCAGTCTGCTTCATGTATCATTGATTAAGCCAACAAGTGCCTCTACAAATTTTTGTTCTGGTTAAACATGAATGTGTTTGTGTCTGAAGTTTTATTTTCAAAAATCTGTTTTATCTGTCATTGCAATATTTAGAGAGAAGGGCACAGCAAAAAGCACAATCTGACAATGTGCTACCTGAATTAAAATATCTGCCTCTGGATTTTTGTAACTGTTGATTCCTTTAACAAAATTGACAGTAAACCATCACTTATTCTTCAATACCAAGAAACGAAACCTGTTTTGTAAAGCATTTCTTGTCTCATTTTGCTAGGAAGAATGAATAAACCTTCGCCTTAAGTCCTTACTGCATTTTACATATGTCTTGTCTAGAGCTGTCATACTGTATTGCATTGTTTTCTCGTATCTTCTATGAATTTCTGAGCTCCTTGAGAGCAGGTATCTTACCTTGTTCAAATATAAATCATCAGTACATAGCAACGTGCCTGCTGAGTTAAGTACTCAATGAATTATTAGAATTAGTTAAATAATTAATTAAACACCTCAGATTAATTTCCAGGGCTTTATAGTCTGACATCACACAAGTCCTACCGCTTTTATCCCCTTATTTTTTATACATCAGCTAAGCATATTGCCTCATGTTTCCCAAACATGCTGTAACATGCTTATTCTTATCTTTGGGCTTTTCTATTACTTGGAATGTTATCTCCCTGCTTTGAAAATTGGCAGTGTATGTGTGGTATATTTAGTAACTCTCTATTTACAGCAGCATTTTTAAATCATGAAATACAATGACCAATGTACGTGTTTTTAAAAAATATATAAATGAAAAGCCTCAGAAAAATTGCAGGGGCATCTAGGGGAACGGAGTTAAACTTAGGTGACATTAAACACAAGTTCAGGTTTCATTCTGATTGCATTGGCCTGAATATCACTGAACTGTCCAATATATGCCAGCATTTTATTTATTTATTTTTTTAATTTTCATTTATTTATGATAGTCAGAGAGAGAGAGAGAGAGAGAGAGAGAGAGGCAGAAGCAGGCTCCATGCACCGGGAGCCCGACGTGGGACTCGATCCCGGGTCTCCAGGATCGCGCCCTGGGCCAAAGGCAGGCGCTAAACCGCTGCGCCACCCAGGATCCCCTATGCCAGCATTTTAATGGGCAGCAGAGAAATATGAAGTCTTATGTGTATCACGCTGAAGTTTGCTTTCCAGAGGTTCCAGTGCTAAGGAGTTTATTTGGACTTTGTTGTTGTTATAAAACCACACAAATGTTATGCTGATGATAAAGCCTACAATTTGACTAAAATGTGCATTTTAAAAGCCATGTATAGGGATCCCTGGGTGGCGCAGCGGTTTAGCGCCTGCCTTTGGCCCAGGGCGCGATCCTGGAGACCCGGGATCGAATCCCACATCGGGCTCCCAGTGCATGGAGCCTGCTTCTCCCTCTGCCTGTGTCTCTGCCTCTCTCTCTCTCTGTGACTATAATACATAAATAAATTAAAAAAATTAAAAAAAATAAATAAAAGCCATGTATACGTTCCACTCAAACATATTAAAAAAGTAGCACCAGCGCAACTTTGCATGTGTTTAGAGAGGAAATAATTGTAGCGTTTGGATTCATCCCATGCAGTTTTCAATTCACATCTTAAGAGTGTAGCAGGATACAACCAAAAATGGAACTTTGAAAGCTGGATTTGTTAATTAACATGTGTTTTTCTGAAGGACAAAGTTCAGATAAAGGAGGAATGGTTTCCTTTTCCTTTAGATATATCACATAGGAAATTCAAACTGATTGATCAAATTTATTTCTCATATTGATTTTATAAGCTAAATTTATGAAAACCACAGAAGAAATGAGATCATTTCTTTTCATTTATTTTAAGCCTGGCTAGTAGGACATCTCTTAAAAGACAGAAAAATATGTAAATAGGATATGCAGTTAATGACTGTTAATTATAGATGCTTAATAAATATTTGTTAATTCATTATTCGCTAAACTGATCAAAAAAGTATCTATGTGTAAAAATAGCATAGTAGTTTAAACCTACAAATTTTGGGTATGTATGCCTGTATTTAAACCTTGTCTTTACCAGGCAAGTCAAATTATTTAAGTATTCTCTGCCTCTGAAACTTCTTGCATAAAATCAGTATCTCATGGTATTTTTATTTATTGATTTATTTTTAAAAATTTTTATTTATTTATGATAGTCACACACACACACACACAGAGAGAGAGAGAGAGAGAGGCAGAGACCCAGGCAGAGGGAGAAGCAGGCTCCATGCACCGGGAGCCCGACGTGGGATTCGATCCTGGGTCTCCAGGATCACGCCCCGGGCCAAAGGCAGGCGCCAAACCGCTGCGCCACCCAGGGATCCCTCTCATGGTATTTTTAAATGAATGTAGTATCAAATATATATACTAATTGTTTTCTCATATATATTCTCTAATGATACTATGAATTTACATAAAATACTTACACATATAAGGAGTTTTTACAAAATAAAATTTATATAAATATATATGAATTTATATACAATTAAACATAAAATATTATATATATTCTATGTTATATATTTATATATAATTCATATTCTCTCTATATATATTTATATATATAAAGCATATTCTATGCTTTCAGCCAAGGCCACCATCTCTTTGTGCTGATTTCACATCCATGGTTGTCTACCACAGTTCATGGTCTACTCTTTCCCACATAATCAGTTTATCCTTCTTTTTTTTTTTTTTTTTGTTCTTTTTTTACAAAATTTATTTATTTATTTTAGAGAAAGAGAGGAGTGAGCTGGAGGAGGGGCTGAGGGAGACGGAGAGGATCTCAAACAGGTTCCGCACTGAGCACTTAGATAAATCAGGGCTCATCCCATGACCCTGAGATCACCACCTGAACCACAACCAAGAGTCAGATGCTTAACTTACTGAGCTATAAACACCCGATCAGTTTTTCCTTCTCTCCTGGATTTTCCTGTCAACATTCAAACTGGCTGAGATTTTGTCCACCTTAACAAATCTTTCTTGACCTAGCACTGGGGACTAGGGTTTTTGTTTGTTTGTTTGTTTGTTTGTTTGTTTTAATTCAGTTTTTCCCTCAATAAGTGATGCTAGGCTAGTTGGGTATCTATTTTGAAGTAATTTTGATCTGTATCTCATACTTTAAATTTACCAGTTCCAAGTGGATTGTAGACATAAATGTGAAAGATAAAACAATACATATAATAGGGGAAAACAGGAAATTATCTTCTTTATTTGGGGATGAAAATCTTTTAAATAGAATGCAATAGGGCTCTAATCATAAAAAGGATACATTTAAAAAATTGGACTTTGTTGAAATTTAAGGCTTCTGCTCATGAAAATACATTACTGGAGTGAAAAGGAAAGCCATGGAATTGGATAAGATATTTGAAACTCATAACAAAGTTAACATTCAGAATATATTAAAAAACTCCTGTAATTTAGTAAGAAAGAGACAAGACAGCTTGATACAAATACTGGGCAAGCACTTTAGAGAATGATATACAAATAGCCAGTAAAGTACTCGACTTAAATAGTAATCAGATAAATGTAAATTAGAATAAAAATAAACTACTACTTTACACAGACCAAAATGGCTAAAAATAAGACAATAATACCAACTGTGGACAAGGGAGTATATGATGACAACTACTTTTACAACTCTTTGGTAGTATCAACTAATGCTGAACTTCATATATACCGAATGACTAATGACGGAAACATATTATCTGACTGACATATATTTTATCTGTTTTATCTGTTATGTTTGCTGCTGAAATCTAAGTGCATAGAGCTCATTATAAATTAATAAGCAACTTTCAATTCCTTTAGTAACATTGTAGGCAGGTTTCTGAATGGAAGTGTCTTATTTGGTACATATTGCCTTTTGCCTTTATCTTTAATAATTTTTTGTGATTGGTCAGGACAAAGAGGTTAAGTCTATCTAAAATATGATAAAGTTATAACAGTATAATTACCATAAAATATGTTTTAATTTTGATTTACATAACTTTTTAGTCTCTCAAAATAAAAATAGCAAAATAGCATTTTAAATTTCAAGTCTTTAACTCTGGGTCATAATTTTATTTTTATGGCACTTCAGCAATGTGGACAGTGACAACTGTTTATTATCATTTAATCCAACTGTGACCTAAGTAATTGATTCAGGAGAAATTTAAAACAGAGTAGGTTAAAGTTATTATAGACACAGTACTAGGTGGAATAATTGATTAATTTTGTAGGCTCAGAGAAAAGATGCTAACCAGTAAGAAGAAGAGATTTATACCAGAAATTAGAAAGTCCTAAAGCAATTAAGCCCTAAAATACATTTTTGTTATGCGTATGAAAACTTCCCTGAGAGTTTTTAAGAAAACAGAAAATAACAAATATTTGTAGAAGAGTAGCCATACAGATGGCTTAAAATTTAAGCCTCCTTCCTTAGTTTGGGGTTAGAAAATGTAATTTGGGAGTTTCCGTAGTTTAGAATTCTATGATTTTGTATCTGGCACAGCACCTGTTCCTTAATACAAGTTGAATGAGAAATTTATCTAAACAATTTTCATAACCTAGCACAAATCATGAACACTTTTTTAGCTTTTGGAATTACCCAAATGCAAGTGTGCTTAGTATTAGCTTAATTATGAATTTAATTTTTGACATATAATTCTAGGTATTTTAAGATGTGACCACATTCCATAATTTAGTAGCTTTAATTTTCGTGAAACATTTCCAGCCTTCCAGAGTGGAGATAATCAATAGACAAATATACTTATTATTTAGAGACATTATGAGGTCATTTATACATCCTTAAGCCTTAATTTCTGGATCCAGATAATACTGAAAATGGCAATGACTATCTCATAGTGTAGATCATATTTGTATAGATCTAGAGCTCATCCTGGTAATAGCAGAAAATAAATGTACATATTTAAATAACAATTTATGTATATAAATATTATTATTGTTACAAGTATTAATAGTCAGTATTTTAAATACTTTCTTAATGACCAAGGAAACACCTCATTGGGCATATAACCAGTCCTGTTTATAAAGAAAAACTTATATGATCTAAAGAAGAAATGAAGATACCATATTCCAATAGGTTTATACTGATTACCATAAGCACACCAAGAATACATTTTTTTAAAGGTGTTCTCTCTCCCAGGAGGCATTTTGGTTCTGCCATACAGAGATTTTAATATAGTTACCTAAAATTTGCTGCTAACGTAATATACTGAAATAATTATAAATTAAACTGAGACCACACATTGTTAAAATGCCCCATTACCCAAGGCAACCTACAGATTTAATGCAATTTTTATCAAAATACCAACAGTATTTTTCACAGAATTAGAACAAATAATTCCAACATTTTTATGAATCACAAAAGACTCTGAATAGCCAAAGCAATTTTGAGAAAGGAAAAGAAAGCTGTAGGTATCACAGTCCCAGAATTCAAGATATACTACAAAGCTAAGGTAATTGTAACAGCATGGTACTGGCATTAAAATAGACACACAGATCAATGGAGCAGAATAGAGCCTAGAAATATACCCACACATATACGGTGATAGAGGAGGCAAGAACATATAATCTGGAAAAATGGTTTCTTCAACAAATGGTGCTGGGAAAATATGCAAAAGATATTAGACCACTTTCTCAAACCACACACATAAATTACCTCAAAATGGATTAAAGACCTAAAGGGAAGACTCCTAGAAGAAAACATAGGCAGTAATTTCTTTGACCTCTTCCATAGAAACTTTTTTCTAGGTATGTCTCCTGATGCAAGGGAAACAAAAGCAAAATTAAACTTTTGGTACCATAGCAAAATGAAAAAAGCTTTTGCATAATGAAGGAAACCATCAGTAAAATGACAAAGCAACCTACTGAATGGCAGAAGATATTTGCAAATTAGACATCTGATAAGGGGTCAATATCCAAAATATATAAATAATTTATACAAGTAAATATCAAACCCCCAAATAATTCAGTTAAAAATAGGCAGAAGACATAAACAGAAATTTCTCCAAAGAAATCACACAAATAGCCAATAGATTCATGAAAAGATGCCCAACATCACTAATCATCAGAGAACTGCAAATCAAAACCACAATGAGCTATTACCTCACACCTGTCAGAATGGTTAAATTCCAAAACACAACATTTAAGTGTAGGCGAGGATGTGGGGGGAAAAAAATAACCCTTGTGCACTGTTAGTGGAAATGCAAACTGGCACAGCCGCCGTAGAAAACACTATGAAGTTTCCTCAAAAAATTAAAAACAGAAATACCAGATAGTCTAGTAATTCCACTTCTAGGTATTTACCCAAAGAAACCAAACACAGTAACTTGAAAAGAAACATGCACCCCTCTGTGTATTGCAGCATTATTTGCAACAGTCAAGCTATGGAAGCAGCCCAAGTGTTCATTGATAAATAAATGTATAAAGAAAAGATATATATGTATATGATGGAATATTACTCAGCCATAAAAAGAATGAAACCTTGCCATTTGCAACAACACAGATGGAGCTAAAGGGTATATTGCTAAGTGAAATGAGCCAATCAGAGAAAGACAAGTACCTACGATTTCACTCATATATGGAATTTAAGAAGCAAAACAAACAACAAAAGATAAACAACAACAACATCAAAAAACCCTAGACTCTTAAATACAGAGAACTGGTGTTTCCCAGAGAGGAGGTGGGTGAGGGGATGAATGAAATAGATTAAGGAGATTACAAGTACCCTTATGGTGATGAGCACTGAATAATGTCTAGGATTGTTGAGTCATTATATTATACACCTGAAACTAATATAACATTGTATGTGGTCAATGACAAATTGAGACCACACTATAGAAAAATATTCATTTTCTAGGAGAATAGATAATATGTCTTGTTCAGATCAAATTTTGGGGGTTGCCTGGTGGCTCAGTCAGTTAAGTGACTGACTCTTGACTTCGGCTAAGGTTATAATCTTGGGGTTGTGAGATCAAGCCCTGTGTGGGTCTCCACACTGGGCATGGAGCCTGCTTAGGATTCTTTCTCTCCCTCTCCTCTCCCTCACCTTTCTCTCCTCCCTCAAAAAAAAAAAAAAAAAAAATCTCACAAACTTTGAAAACAATAAAACTTTCAAGGACACTGTGGCTATAAGCATAAACTTTAAAAGTATTTTTATAACTAACAAATGTACTTGTATCAAAGGCAAAAATTGACCACATAATATTTAATAAACAAAACAACCTAAAAGTTACCATATTATTAATTTGCTCATGAATTGCTTTTACAGTAGCTATAGCGTATTTAACTACTGATACTAAAAACAAACAGGCATAATGGAGCCATTTGAACACTGCATTTGATTCTCTCAGTTAAAAAGCAAAGTTTCCTTCACTCTGAAATTTGCATTATTTTAACTTGGAGAAAAGATAAGGACAATGATTCTGTGTCATCTGATCTATAGCAGGCTACCCATTTCCTAGGGAAAAAGATATGAGCCTATCATAAATAATACTGATGGACATAGTTGCAGTTCTTTAGTTATT
Organism: Vulpes lagopus; assembly: GCF_018345385.1. Taxonomy (NCBI): domain Eukaryota; kingdom Metazoa; phylum Chordata; class Mammalia; order Carnivora; family Canidae; genus Vulpes; species Vulpes lagopus. The sequence continues at coordinate 19,146,380 of NC_054840.1, forward strand.
CCTGGGGATGGGCACAGAGAGAGAAATTATTTGAACTGAAATCAAATTTAGTTTTTAAAATTGTATTTATGATTTAGAGAAGAGCCAAGAACGGAAAAAAATTTAAACAGTTCTTAGGGGTTTTATGGAAACTGAATAAATGAATGGTTTCAATAGGAAGCCAAATGTAAGTATAAAAAAAGTAACAGCACTGGGATCCCTGGGTGGTGCAGCGGTTTGGCGCCTGCCTTTGGCCCAGGGCGCGATCCTGGAGACCCAGGATCGAATCCCATGTCAGGCTCCCGGTGCATGGAGCCTGCTTCTCCCTCTGCCTGTGTCTCTGCCTCTCTCTCTCTCTCTGTGACTATCATAAGTAAATAAAAAAAAAAAAAAAAAAAGTAACAGCACTGGCAGGAAACCCTCTGTTTCCTTGAAATAATATATTAAAAATGAAGACATCCTTTCTTAAAACACAATGACAAAGCAAATCAAAAATTATTTTCCTATTCTGAGCCCTTTCCAGAGTTAGGGCATTACTTATATATATTGGCTTTTTGATTGAATCCTTAATTTGACATTCAACTTTACAGGAGGTATTGAAGAAACAGTATTGAAGCAATGGTATGTAAGAACATATACCATTCTATGTTCTACTTTTATTATTGAAATGCTTTAAAATCTTACATATCCAGGTAACTCCTTTTCACTGTAAATTATATTTTAATAATATATAACAATCTTATTTTGTTTGATTTGTTTAAATAACAAATTATTCAGTGTCTACATGACAGATATTGTATTAGTTTCTGTGAAAAATAGAATAATTAGATATAGTCACTTTCCTGAAAAAAGCTTACAGCCAAAGGGGAAGAAATAAATATAAATTATATATGTATAAATATCTAAATATGCAGGCATATAAAAATACATGGATATATGCATACTCTACACAGAGATGAGAGGGAAAAAATGAAGTTAAAAAAACTTAAGGAATAGAACTTCAAACAGTGTCCTCTAAAACAGAAAGAAACAGTCAGCACTCTGAGGGATTTATCTAATTCTGGGGACAAAAGATCTTATTACTAAGTTGGGATGGTAAAAAGTGTGAGGCATGAGGAGAAGGTCAGTGCTGGTGCAAAACTACTTGAAGGATGCATATGACTCAATAGGGAATGACAGAGGAAGAGAAACTTCTGTTGAACAGAATTGTGTGAGAAAAACATAGTTTCCTCTCAGAAAATTAAGACATAAAGAAACATAGTACTATCCAATTTTTTTTACATTTGAAAAAAAATTGTAAGCAAATACTATTAGAAGAGCAGAGATTGAGCATTTTTAAGAGTTACATATTTAAAAAATCTTTTTGAGTTTTTTCAAGGTGATACATGGGGCTATGGAAGGAGGTTTTCCCTAACATTTGCAGGGTTTGGCACAGAGGTACAAATGATGGTCATACACTATATAGGGAAATGTCTTCTTACACTGACCCGGAAGCCAGGATAGAAGCTTAGCATTATCTAAGTGCTAGAAAATTGGCCATGAAGGAAGAACTAGCCCTGACTCAAAGATAGCACACCACTCCCTTATATCTCTAACTCCACTGACCTGTACTCAGAGGGGCCACAAGTGTGGCCACCCCAGTCCACATATTCAGGCTCTCTTCACATATCCACACAAAGGCACTTAGTGATACGGTTCATTTTGGGAAAAAGGACTGCAAGAGGAGGGCCTTATTCATTCAAGCAGTTTGAGCAAAGAATCCCAAGATCTTGAGTACCAAACTATGGTCTAGAAGCTGGGGTGCGGTTCTGGTTAGGCATGTCTTTTAGCCTACTGATTCCTCACCTTGTAAGAGGAACATGGCCAGAAGAGGACAACAGTGGAGAACTTCTAAAGCAGTGCTACTCCAACTGACACCATGAACTACTTGTTACTTGGTAACTGGTCCATGATGAAATAAGGAACTTTACCAGAGCATAAATAAACTAGATCATGAAGCATGCTATTTTAGCTGACAGTTTTCCTTAGGATGACTTGCTGAAGAAGTCAATGATAGCTTACATTCTGATACACGCTCTTTATCTTGTCCTGGATTCGGTCAAGAAGTGGTACTGATCTACAGTATAAGGCTAAAACTGGGGCTACTCTTGACCAAATCCAGAGTTAGAGTTATGAGAAACCAATAAAAACAACAAAAATTAAATATGTTTGATGCACAATATTTACTCAAATAGGTATTTCCAACATAGGGTTAAGTATCTCCATTGTTCAAGACAGTCCTGTCCGAGGCAAAGTCACTAGTAAATTTACATTATATTTTTCTTCATGATAGCATTAGTAAATCTGATGGAATTAAAATGCAAAATATAAAAATACTTTTTAAAAAATCCTCAAAGTAAGATACATTCTTAAGATGTGTCATAACCATGTGTTTTTTTCTTCCTAGACTGCTGCTACTACTCATAATGAAGTACAATGATTTTATGAAAATGATTTTGATAATCTAATGTAAAACCATAGATGTGAAAACAATTAATGACAGTTTTCAACTCAGTCTAATTAACTTACAGATAACTGACAAAAGTAATATATTTTAAGAATACTGTAGACACTGCCTGAACTCTGCAAACAGAAGTTTTCTCATTGTGTGTGTATGTAAAGTAGGCTCCAAGCCCAACATGAAGCCTGAAACAGGGCTTAAACTCATGACCCTGAGATCAAAACCTGAGCTGAAATTAAGAGTCAGACACTTAATCAACTGAGTCACCCAGCACAGCACCCCTGCAACCAAATGTTTTAATTTCAGGACCACAAAAAGATTCATCTGGAGCTATTGTAACAAATGTTGTGATATATTCTACTTTAAAGATGTCAGAAATATTAACATACAAATTATAGAGTTGATTACTTAGGAGTTGCCTCCCAATAGCAAGAGATTTTCCCTCAAGAATCACTCTAAGGGAAGATGTTTAATATATTCGCATCTTTGTTTTAACAGATGTAACTACTTCACAGACAGGCTGGCTATCAAAGAAGTTTTAGCCTCAAAAATACTTCCCTTGAATATTAATCAGTAATAAAATCATCTAATATTGGAAATTGCAATGTCATTCCATTAGAAAATGGGTTTAATTTATACATATTTGTTTTGCATGCTTTAGAACATTTTTTACAATAGCAGACTACTACTGAAATGTTAAATCTAACAGACATTAAAGAAGAGAAATCTATCAGCAGAGTGAATGTAAAGAAATCATTTCAAAAAAAGTTAATTTGAGCTCAACAGCTGTAGAGGGCAATTTCACTCTTACATGGGCTCAAGTGTGCAGATCCAGGAAAGAGCAATTGAGACCTCTTTTAAATTTAATCTAGCCCCTGGCTCTAAAGCTCATTTGGCTCCAGGGATGATCCAGATGTTCAAGTTCCTTTTAGGTCAAGACTGAATGAAATCTAAGAATGGAATTAAAAAATGCCCCAACTATAAGAGGTCATGAAGACTAGCTTGTTGATCACTTTCTTTTTATAGATACGGAAACTGAGTTCTGGAAAGGGTAAATGACTCGTGGAAAAATGAAATTATTTTCCTGTATAAATCAAGATGGACCCTCTAACATCACTGCCTCTGAAACTTACCTTACTAATTACCTTCTCTTAGTCACCCAAATTTGCTAAGAATAACTTGTGATTTGTATGAAGCACATTTTTTTCTAGGATGGACCAGTCATTTTTGATACATAGCCACATCATTTATTATTTCAGCCAAATATGCGCTGAGCAACTTCTATGTGCAAAGTACAGCTGGGCATGATGAATTATAGAGAGATGATTAAAACATGTTCAGCCCCTTTACTATCATCAAAAGCTCAGCATCTAGTAAGGGGTGATAAGAAATAGATATAAATATCTGATGTGATATTTATTCTAATACAAAAAAGTATCATACTTTTTGAAGGATGTAATTTATAGGTAATTAGTAAAGACTATATCTCATGGAGTATATGGAGGTTTGAAGATCAAAGCTGCAAAGATTAAATCCTGGCTGGGATTCAAAGTGTTTCCCTGGGAAGGAGTGGAAACAGTATAAGTTGCCAAGGCAAGCTGGCAGCTAAAAGATGGAGCCAAAGTGATTATAGGAAGCAGATACCAGAGCTTAACTGAGAAGGAAAGTTGATAAAGTACTTAGCCAAGAGAAGGAAAAGGAAAAGAACCAGTTCACCACAGCTACAACACAGGAATGTTACTACTGAAATAGTGACAGAATAAAAGAACTTCTTGGTCCAAACCATGTTTATTTGAAAATAAGTGGCAGGCTCTACACCCTATTCTGGGTATATATGTTTGAAGTGGGGAGGCAGTGGTTATTAAATAAGTGTAAACTTCTATTTTCCATCACACAACACTCACACTGTACCATGCCTATCAAATTTAAGAATTTTTTCTAATGAAGTTTTCAAACTGTTTGAGAACAAATCATTGTATTATGATCCTAAAGAATGAATTGGAAGGAGAGCAATATTCTATTGTATATTTTCTTTAAAAATTTATTTATTTGAGGAAACAGGGTAGGGGCAGATGGAGACAGAGAATCCTGAAGCACACTCCCCACTGAGTACAGAGTCACACATAGGACTCAGTCCCAGGATCCTGAGATAATGACCTGAGCCAAAAGCAAGAGTCCAGCCACTTAACCTACTGAGCCACCCATGCACCCCCATTGTATAATTTTATACAATCATCTTAATCATAGAGAAAATTTGGAAATATATAGGAAAAAATAAAAGTAATAATCACTTATAACTTACCAACAAGATTCCAAAGTAACTATTGCTAAAACTCTGGTTTTACGAGTGAATGTGTGTGTACATAGACATATAAATGTGATATATGTATATGCAAGAGGTAGAAAATATTTTATTGTATGCCATGGAAACTCATGAAAATAAGCCTCATTAATAATCAAAGAAATACATTTAAAAAGAAGCTATTTTTCAAATTAGAAATGACTAACAATTAGCATTCTAGCTGAGCCGATGTTCTAGATGAATGCAACAGAAAAGGACCTACCTATCACCACGTGGAAGAAGCAAGCTATGCTCAAGGAGGATCCTCAAATATCCTACCCACAGAAAACAAATGATTATTATTTTAAGCCATTAAGCTTTGAGTTAATTATGCAGGATAGTTTACAGAAACAAGAGCACCTAGTGTGCAGTATGAACCCTTTGAGCAGCTTAGTAAGCTGATTTTGAACAACAGAACTAGCATCTAGAAACATAATTCAGTACCTAGAATCGGTCACTAAAGGTCACCCTTTCAAAGGCAGATTCTCTTGACGTGGAAGTGAATTGCCATTTTCCATATGTGTTATTTCTATATATGCTATTTCTTATAAGATTTTGACGTCTTATGGGCTATTTCTTATAACATTTTGCTTATATGGTATTGTCATGTTTATTAAATAACAGCAGTGTTTTATGGTTATGTTCTATCTCTGCACGGGATGTAAAGTGAGTCATTTAACAAATGAAGGAAGCGTTTGAATCTAATTATCATGTATGGAAGTCTGGACACAAAGGGTTCCTGAGAAGGAATTTTGTGATGGAGGAAAAGATCCTAGTTGTCTCAATGATTTGAGGTTGTAGGCCAGTGCTCTGGCAAGCCTTGTACTCCTTTGAGTTCCTCATTCCTCTTTTCCAGACAGACAGAGAGAGCTGTTCATGTCTAAATTCCCATTTAATCAAATCTGAAGAATCTGGACTTAAAGTACCAAACCACATATTTTAGATAATGTTAATTATAATTTATCTCTTAAACATGTTCCATAACACAAGGAAGGGTTATATGTTTTAGATTTCTAAATGTTAATTGGTGTGATTTCAGATGATAGTTACTGGAGAGAGGATGGTCATGGACTTTCTTTATCTAGAATTAGTTCTAAAATCTAGAAATGAACCAGAGTTCTGTGAGTAAATCTACTTCATAAGGCATCAAGATTTTGCTTTATTTTATACTAATATTTCAAGGCCACCTAGACAAAAAATGTTTTGTTTTTTTTTTTTTATTTTAGCAAGTATTTTCAAAAGATGAAAATTAAACTGGGCACATGCAGGAAAGAATAATTAGGGTGATGAAGTACTTGGATCATGACGTTAGGTGAAAGAGCAGGAATATTTATTCTGGAAAACATATTGCAGGAGGGTGTGTAGCAAAGGGGCTGGATTATTCTTTGTGGCCCTTAGGGGACGAAAAAGAATGGATTAGTGGGATTCAAGAGAGAAATAGTTGACTCTTTATCTGGAAGAACTTGTCAAAGTGAATAAAGGAAATCTCATTTAAAATGGAGTCAGGAAGAAAAATGAAATAATAAAAAATAAAATAAAATAAATAATAAAATAAAATAAAAAAATAAAATAAAATAAAATAAAATAAAATAAAATAAAATAAAATAAAATAAAATAAAAAATAAAAACAAAACAAAAGAGTTGGGAAGCCAGTAGGGGGAGTTCTCATGCCCTACAACTTTTCAACAGTTTGCAGCCGCAAACAGGAAGAGACATACCTTGCATTCCCAATGGAAAGAAGCCTATTGTAGTATTCCAGCAGGAGAAAGGAAGAATTTCTCCTTGCCCAGCAATAGGTCAGTCAGTAATATCACAACCCAGCCAATGAGAAATTGGCACTACCCTGAACCTTTGCTTTCCTCCAATGGACTTTTGTTCAAAGCAGCTGCTCCCCTACTCCACCCTTTTCTCCATGAAGTAATGTTCCCCTCCTTTGATCTCCAGACCTGCCTATGATTTGCCATAGCTTGGATGTCCCAAATTGCAATTTCTCTTCTATTTCCAAATAAATCCATTTTGCTCAGATAATAAATGACTGTTTTACAAGATTGGCATTCTTAAAATTCCCTCACAAAGGAGTCAACTAGATTATAATTGCTTGAGAGAAATTCTTCCAAGTAAGTTCAAGAACTGGTTTCATTTTTCTAGTTACTCCAAGAGTCTAGGTGATTAGTTAAGATGCATAAAGATATTTCTGATTTAAAAAAGAAGTTTGAGCACAGACTGTTCCTTCTGGACCCAAGGCTGGAGGCTGCACTTTGGGGATGGTTAATATTGTAAATCTTTTCAGGGACGGTAGAATCAACTCCCAGGCAAACAGTCCCATTGCAGGTCTGAAGCATTCCCAAGGTTAGCCAACCTTCAAAGACAAACACACATTTCTCTAAATGCTCCTGCACCAAAATTACATCAATGTGTTCTTTAATTCTTGTATTTTAAAACCCATGATTTTCTTGTGGTGAGTGCCTCAGAGCCATTGGAGATCTCGAGGATGAGGACTTGCCAAAGCCAATTGTGGCCCGGGCACATGTGCCAGCTGGATGGTCATGCTTAACTTTGGGTTTTTTATTTTCCTTCTTCTTGCAGCTTTGAGCAAAGGACCCTTTCTTGGGCCACAAAGACTGGACTCTGGGCTGAAGTCATCCTTAGAACTAGGCTGTCATATGGTAGCTCTGAGGGAAAGGAAGATTTATTTTCCTTTCTAAGGCATTTGACCAGAACCATTTTCCACCTAGGAGCTTCCATAAAAGAATTCAGAGCACCTTTTCTGATTCTTCACATTTCTTAAAAGAAGAGAACCCTTTCCTTGTGTACTTTATAACTTGAATGCATGTCCTTATTAGTACCATGGGTTCCTGCCATGTGCATGTGCTTTCAGATTTCTGGATAAACTGCTGATGCACTGAAACACAAGCTACAATTACACATCAAAAATGACCAGTATCAAAATGTTATTACCATTCTGGCTTTTCAGACTGGAATTTTAGTATTACTGAGTTTCCTAGATTCCCTGTCAAACAATGGTGGAAACAAAAGCTTAAGAAAGTACCTTTGTACAATTTTCCCTGCATGGCCTAGAATCAAAATTTAAGAGGGGAAGGACAAACCTCTGAAGTTATATAGTAAAAATCCCTCAACTTATAATTGAACAAATATTTGCCCTAAGATGTTGAATGATTGATTGTACATACAAGGCAAGTCTCTCTATTCCTTGCCTGGGGCTCTACCAACCACACCCTGCTTATTCATAAGACATGTTCTCAGCCTGCATGGGATTCGTAAGGCTGTGATTGTCTGGCCACTATAATAAAGGAGTCTCTTATAGAAGAAAGAACCCAGAACTCAGAGTTGTTTGGTTAAACTAGATACCAAATATAGGGTTACATATTAAATATTCAAATATAAGTGTCTTTCCTTCTAAAAATCTCAAATAGAAAAAAATAACAAAAAATTAAATTGTGGTATGTTCATAGGATGTAAGACAGGAACACTAATTGCTTAAAGAATCTTGAAATATGGGAAAATATAAGAAAATCTTATATACGTTCTAAAGGTAGCACGATAAGTGTGAATATAAGACATGGAGTTCATCTTGAGTGTGCATATTAGAAATCAGTTTGCATGCAAATGTATTAACTATGATTATCAGCTTCATTTGTTTTGTTCTGAATATTCTATATACTATACATTGCGCTCTAACATTCAAGTGTTTAACAATATCTTTGTTAGCTTTCTTTCAACTTATAATGATATAGATCATTCTTTTGATTCACTTTCATGGCAAAAGTTGAACTGTTGATGGGGATTTTCAGCTCTAATATGTGAGTTTAAGGAAATATGCATTTCTTATCTTTGGAAGACCAAGCCAATTCAACATACATTAATCTAGTACTACTTCAGAATGTGCTACCTCTCCCTAGGGAGTAATTAAGGTTATAAGGAAGAAAAATGTAGTAACATGTATGCAGAATGCAATCATGTGCACATGGACTGAAAAATGCAGGAGGAGCTTGTGACAACTTGTGAACAAAGTCTATAGTATAGCGTGGTGGTAGGAGGCAATATGGTGGAGACAAATCTAGAAGAGTGAGTGAAGAGCTTGGATCTTATTCCACCCTATGAATCCTACTGCCCATCTTCCACTATCTTTAAAAATACATTAAAAGAGCTTTAGGAAGGATAAAAATCTGGAGGTAGATAGCCCAGTTTCAAAACTTGGCTTCTCTACTTCATATGTAACTTTGGACAAATACTTTTCTTACCATCCCTCTGGCTAGACAGTTGTCAAGTGGGGGAAAAAAAAATACAGGCTTCGAGCACCCAGATGGTTCAATCAGTTAACCATCTGCCTTCGGCTAAGGTCATGATCTCAGGGTGCTGGGATCAAGTTCCATGTTAAGTGCTCTGCTTGACAAGGTGTCTGCTTCTCCCTCTCACTCTCCCTTTGTGCTCTCTCCTCTCTCTCTTTCAAATAAAAATGAAATCTTTAAAATAAACAAATATATTCTTTAAGAAGAAATATTACAGGCTTCATTCATTTCTTATGGGGAATACATAATGAGTATGTTCATGTTGAGTAAGTGCTCAATACATATTGGCTATTAATATTACATCTATTAGTACCCAAAAATATTTTAGTGAATTTTAGTCTTATTTCTGGAAGAATTTTTTAATGTGAAATGTTTGATTTCAATACTATCCTCTTTTTGTGACTTAGTATTATTTTAAATGAATTTGGAGCTGTGGAGATAAGGTTATACTCTGAAAAGGAAGATAGGAACCAACTTGATAAGGCCAGAATCTTGGCTCTACTAAGTATTTGACAACAAGAAAATAATTTAAATTCTCAGAGAATCATCCCCTTGGCTGTCAAGTGGGGATGATTCTTGTCCTGTGTCACAGTTCTAGTTTCCTAGCAGTCACTGTCATTGAATGAGAAGGGATGAAGTAGGAAGAACAGGCAAGGTCTTGCAGATATTGTTAAGGATTTGGCCTTCATCCCACAGGTGATGGAAAGCTATATGAAGATTTTTGATAGGAGACAGAATGACCAAGTATTAATCTTTAAAAGACCGTGTTTAAAAAAAAAGACCATGTTGATAGCAATGTGGAGCATGTGTTGGAGGAAAGGAAGAGTAGATGAAGGTCATATCAGAGTCCATTGCAGGTAAACAATAACAGTGGCCTCATTTGAGGTGCCGGCACTGAGAATTGAGACATGCATGGCTTGAGAACTATCTTGAAGAGAAAATTTCCTGGTGAAGTTGGTTTGGGAGGAAAGAAAATGAGTGGAGTCAAAGATGACAACTGAGTTTGGCCTTGAACAGCTGGTAGAAAGTAGGGTCACTAACTAGGCAGCCCTGAGCAACCCTGAATGAAACAAAAATGCTACTGGAGAAGGAGGAAGAAAATAAAAGATAGCTCTGAATGTGTGTTGAATTCAATGTGCCTATGAAGCATCTAAATGTAGTTGTAAAACAGCTGAATATATGGCCTGGATCCTTAAAAAAAAAAGAGTGTGAGTTAGCATTATAGACTTGGTATTCACTAAAATCCACAGTGATCATTGAAACCAGAGGAGTGGAATTGATGATATAGTCCTAGACGGAAGGTGGAGAACAGAAGACAGGAAGGCTAGGACAGATCCATAAAGAAATTTTATAGTTCAATAAAGGAAGAGGAGCCTTCATATAAGACTACAATAAGCAGCCAGGAAAAAGAGAACTAGAAGTTTGTAAGTTATAGAAGTTAAAGGAACAAAATATTTTAAGGAGAAGAAAGCCACTGACCAGTTTGAAGATGACTGAATGGTCTTAATACGCTAAGGAATCAAATGTTCCTCCTGGATTTGGTAAAATAAAGGACATTGAAAATAACAGTGAAGCAGTTTTGGTGGAATGTCAGGGGAGAATCAGACTGCCCAGGGTGAAGTCACTCTCTTGTAGGGTTAAGACTAATGATAGTGAATTTATAAGGAAATCAATCAGTCCAGCTGTGAATTTTTTTTTCCTCTAGTAGTGTATTGTACTTTAGGGTATAGACACAAAAATGTTGAAAAGGCAAATATCATTGATCCGAGGAATGTGGTTTGTTGGAGAGGTGGAATGAAAGAGGAATGGGCAGGGAGTTTCAGGAAGAGAGTGGTGGCAATAATGACTAGACTCTGACTTGATGGGAGGAGTGTACAGAGCTGATAGACGGAAGCAAGCAGTGGATTTAAATCAATCAACGATTGCAGTTGAGGTTGAAGTTCAGCTGTTCTGAAGGTGAATGAGCCAATAAGCTGGAATTTATAGGAGATGATTGTGGTCAGAATCTGAGATTTTGTTATTATTAGTCTGAGAGGTAGAAAAGCTTAGGTGCTAACCAGAGAAGGTTTGCACTTTGGGAAATGGCTAATCATGTTCCTTGTTATGGACAGAGGGCCCGAGGCCTTGGTATCAAGTATCCATTCATGCCTCCGAAAGTGACAGAGTGACTGGTTGAGAGCTAATATCTCAGAGGAGACTCCACAGCTGGAGAGCAGTGGGATTCAACTCCAGGTAGGAAATTTGGTGAAATGGGTCTGGAGCTGAATAGTGAGGTTTGAGATGGCAGTACAGGTTTGAGATCCATCAGAATATAGGCGACCAAAAGAAACCCATGCAAGGTTCAAAATATAATTTTTCAGATTTTGGAATATTTTGAGGTTTAGGCCATAGAATATAGTTTTTTTTTCTGTTTTTTTTTTCTGTTGTTGTTGTTGTTGTTTTACTACAAACAGAATACATGTTAAGAATGTTACAAATCATTGATAAGCCAAAAGAAGAAAATGGAAATAACATAAAATCTCACCATAGAGCTAAACGCTGTGGTTATCTGATATGGATCTTCGATTTCTCTCCTGGGGGCATATGCACATCTACTCAAGTTTTATAGAAACGAGCTGGTACAGCACATATGGCTTTATAGTATTTTTTCATTAAGGCAGGTATCAGTACTGTTTTTGTTGCTAAATGTCTACAACTTAGCTTTTCACTCTTCTCAAAGCAATAGTTATCAGTCTAGCCCCAGATGGGCTACAACATTCAAAGGACATATCCCAGTTTTTAATTCCACGTTGAAAAAGAGAAGTTTTCAAAGCACTGACAAGACGACAAGATTTGGGGTATGTCTCTTCTAAGCCAGGGTGTTGAAAGGATTGGATTAGTGGATCTGTAAAATCTTTTACAGCTCTATAATTTCTGTTCTGCTCTATTTTATTCTCTTCTATTTTAAAACACTAACTGGTAACATCCTACTAAATTCAGTATGTGGTAAATGTATTCATCTGATTATACTTAGAAGAAAACTGGGGCAGAGAATGTTAAGTGGCCAACACGGACTTCTCGGGAGGGTGAGACACAGGGCTGGAAACGGAGCCCCGCAAGCCTTGCTCCAGTATGTGGAGTTCGCTACTCAGCAGAACCCTGCTGGTCACCCCACCCTGCCACTCTGAAATACTGACTTAGCCCAGTTTGAACCTCCGAGGTTTCTGAGGTTTCAACATCACGAACGGATTTCAACATCGCAAACCCTTATGGGCCAGAGCCTGCTTTCCAATGCCAGAGTGGCTTCCTTCTGGATGTCACCCCCCACCCCCCCTTCCCAGGCCAGGATTCCAGCTCAGCATTTGCAATAAACCTCTGCACTCTGAACCCAGGAGTCCTATCTGGCCTTGTTGTCAGATCCCATTTTAATCTTTAGTGACAATTTGGTTGGATCACGCCACTGAAGCTGATTCCAATACTCTATTCATTTTAACGTTTCTTTTGCAGACAGTTTTTGTCACAGTGTAATTTGTTTGGGGGCAGATTGGAGTCTGTGATTACAGACTACCATTGCATTAGTCAGTGCAAACCTTGGCATTTACAGCTGTTTCTCTTTTGTGGTACATTTTTAAAGTTAACTTTTATTAAATTTTCATGAATATACAATATTCATGTACGGTCAACAATAAAGAAAGGCAAAATGCTTTATGGAATTCATGAGAAAAAGAGAATTCAAATTAGGAAATCTAATGTCAATTTCCCTGATCAGCACTTTATACCAATATTAAGAATAAAAGGATACCAGGAGCCTACACTGAATTTGATTTGGAAGTCTTTACACACAGGTTCCATTCTTGATGCTAAACAGTCCTTATTTCAGGAAGTACATCAAGGTAGCTATTTTACGATCTCCCTGGATTATGGCAGAAATGGAAATATGTTTGAAAAAGTAGGATATCTTTAGGATATGTTCTTTTATTTGTATATAGGTATTATACACTCACATATAAGCCGGCAGTTTTATACAGAGTTGTCAAAATTCTTTAAAATCTTGCTTAAAAGTTGGGTGACCAAACACATCCTCAAGAAGCAATTGCCCTTAGAAGGCTTGATGATGGACATTCAAGAAGCCTGTTATAAATAGTAAATATTTTGCCATTTAAAAATATGAAGGCATGTCTAATTTGGTGAAATTTCTGTTCATTCACATGGACAACAAGCACATGAGAAAATGCTCTGTATCACTTGCCATCAGGGAAATACAAATCAAAACCACAAGGAGATACCACCCCACACCAGTGAGAATGGGGAAAACTAACAAGACAGGAAACAACAAATGTTGGAGAGGATGTGGAGAAAGGGGAACCCTCCTGCACTGTTGGTGGGAACGTGAACTGGTGCAGCCACTCTGGAAAACTGTGTGGAGGTTCCTCAAAGAGTTAAAAATAGATCTGCCCTACGACCCAGCAATTACACTGCTGGAGATTTGCCCCCAAGATACAGATGCAGTGAAATGCTAGGACACCTGTACCCAATGCTTATAGCAGCAATGTCCACAATAGCCAAACTGTGGAAGGAGTCTCGGTGCCCATCGAAAATTGAATGGATAAAGAAGCTGTGGTCTATGTATACAATGGAATATTCCTCAGCCATTAGAAACAACAAATACCCACCATTTGCCTCGACGTGGATGGAACTGGAGGGTATTATGCTGAGTGAAATAAGTCAATCGGAGAAGGACAAAGATTATATGGTCTCATTCATTTGGGGAATATGAAAAATAGTGAAAGGGAATAAAGGGGAAAGGAGAGAAAATGAGTGGGGTGACAGAGCATGACAGACACCTAACTCTGGGAAATGAACAAGGGGTGGTAGAATGGGAGGTGGGCGGGGGTTGGGGTGACTGGGTGACGGACACTGAGCGGGGGCACTTGATGGGATGAGCACTGGGTGTTATGCTTTATGTTGGCAAATCGAACTCCATTAAAAACATACAAAAAATAAAAATAAATAAAAATATGAAGGCAGAAACAGAATAAACAAGTATTTATTTTTCTGAGAAAAATTTTTATTAAAGTTTTTTCTTAAATCATAAGATTTTCAAATGCCCTTCTCAGCTGACCCCCAATCTAATGCTCACGCCTAAACTTCTTGAACATCTTTATTTGGAGCCTGTTAGTTACTTAACACTAAGCATATCTGAACCAAAATTTCATTTCCTCTCCTCAAAACAGAGAGGAAATTTATTTTTCAGTTTCCAAACATGGTCAATGACATCTCCCTTATTTTACTTAAGCGTAAAAATTTGTTCTATTTTGACTTCTGTTAACAATTACATCTAATAAACATCTGATGATGCCTCTCCCTTCCACACCCCATAAGTTTGCATAGGTCGATAACACACATGAGACCTGTAAGATCTTTGACATATCACAATTTTAAATGAGTTATTTAGCCACACAAATTTCTTCTTAGAAAGAGGGACAGAGACAGGGAGATAGAGAATGCTTTCCTTTTTACACCTTATGCTTAAAAAAAGGTGTAAAAGACCAACATCTGGTAAGTTTCAAATATTGGTGTTTTGTATAACCTTTATAACATGAAGTATTTAGTTCATTATTCATTTTTTTTCCACTAGCTTTGATCTACTCATTACTATATTGATATATTTGTCATACATTTTTGCATTATAAAAGCTCCTCTTGTTAAAACTTATTAAAACTATTTTATTTTAATGATTTACTTATTTATTTTACAGAGAGAGAGAGAGAGAGAGACAGTGTGTGTGAAGGTGAAGAAGGGCAGGGGGGGAAGCAGACTCCCTTCTGAGTCTGGAGCCAGACATGGGGATTGATCCCAGGAACCTGAGATCATGAGCTGAGCTAAAATCAAGAGTCTGACGCTTAAATGACTGAGTCACATAGACACCCCTTATTAAAACTATTTTAAAGCTAACACTCTGTTTAAAAGGACATAGGGAAATTAACTTAAAGTATATCAAAATAACTTCTAAAAGAATATTATGCTGAACCATAAAGGAAATTGTCATATAATCTATGTGACTTTTTTTTTTTTTTTTTTTTTTTAGGGGGAGAGGGGCAAAGAAAGAGAGGGAGAGAGAGAGAGAATCTCAAGCAGACACTCTGCTGAGCACAGAGGGTTCTATCTCACGACCCTGAGATCATGACCTGAGCCAAAATCAAGAGCTGAGGAGGAAAAAGACAAAATCAAGAGCTGACACTTAATTGAGCCACCCAGGCACTCCATAGCCTGTGTTTTAATGCACAGTAGAAAGAACTTGTGAGGGCAGCCCAGATGGCTCAGTGGTTTAGCACCACCTTCAGCCCAGGGCCCGATCCTGGAGACCCAGGATTGAGTCCCATGTCAGGCTCCCTGCATGGAGCGTACGTCTCCCTCTGCTTGTGTCTCTGCCTCTCTCTCTCTCTCTCTCTCTCTCTCTCTCATAAATAAATAAATAAAATCTTTAAAATAAAAAAAAAAAAAGAAAGAACTTGTGAAATACTCAGAAGCAGTACTTCAATAAAGCCAATCGAGACTGATTACATAGACAGGTATTGCTTTAAGAATTTTTTAAAAAATATGATAACATGGATATTTAATAACATGGGGCAGTGTTCATAATATAACATTTAATTGAAAACATTATAAAACAATATATACAAAACAGGTCTGCTTTAATTAAAATAAATTTGTATGTGTCTCTATGAAAAAGACCTGAGAGATGTATGTCAAATGGTTTTACCAACAACAAACCCAAATTTTTGAACTGGTGTTTGTATGTAATATCATTTTCAAGTAAACTTCTGACTGATTTTGGTACCAGAGTTATACTGGCTCATAAAGAGAGCTGGAGAATGCACTCTATTTCTCTACTTTCTAAAAACATTTGTGTATTCTTGGAATTTATAATGTTTGATAGAATTCACCAGCAAAGCTATCTGGGTCTGGAGCTCTATGAGAAATTTTATGATTATAAACTCAATTTATTTAAGATATACATGGTTATTCAGATTTTCTTATATTAGTTTTGGTAATTTGTTAAGTAACATAAAACATGCCTTGAGGAGGAGAAGGAGAGGAAAGAGTAGAAAATTAAAAACACCAGTATTCCTTTAACCATTGATGGGAAGGGAGATGTACATAAGAGGCTATAAATGTGTATTTGCTATCGAACTAGTTATAAGCATGTGGCACATATTTTTTGTTTATTGAAGAAATAGATATGAAAAATGCCTAATCTAAAGTGAGTTAAATGACTCCCAATATCTTAGGCATTCAATAATTTCTACATTTCAGATTTCCAGTATTGAATTAAACTGCAGGTCTTAATACTTAAAATTATATTACTCTGTAAACAGTGGATTCTTATTACTTACAACAAAGCACAATGAATCTACAAGTCATTGCAATAAAACTCTCAAGTTAATTTCCATTGTCCTCTTCTACCAATTAAGATGTACTGGGCAGCCCTGGTGGCTCAGTGGTTTAGCGCCGCCTTCAGTCCAGGGCGTGATCCTGGAGACCTGGGATTGAGTCCCACGTCAGGCCCCCTGCATGGAGCCTGCTTCTCCCTCTGCCTGTGTCTCTGCCTCTCTCTCTCTCACTCTCTCTCTCTCTCTCTCTCTGTGTGTGTGTGTCTCATGAATAAATGTTAAAAAAAGATGTATTTAAAAAATACATATGCCCCTCAAAAATATGGTTTGATTTTTAAATACTGATACAAAAGTCAAGTATATCTCTTTTTAAGAGGCTTCCTCCTATTTTAGAGTTCATGTAAATCCTACTAAGGATTAAGGTAGACTGGAGAACGAGGGAGATTAAAAATTTAGATGAAATTGAATTGAACATACTAGATTATATGTTAGGACTAAAATTCAAAAATAAATTAATGCAAAGGAAATTCACATACAAACATTTATCTTAAAAAAAAAAAATCTCAACTGCTCTGCCATGCTATAAGTGTTACAGGTGTTTTCACAAACAAAACAGAAAATAGGATAAATCAAACAAATGGAAAATGCAGGTCTGGATCAATACAGAAAACTAATGGAAGTCATAAAGTTTCCAAATGGCATTTATGGCAACATGAGTGTCACAGTTTATGTGAACAATATATCTCTTGGGTCCTAGAAGACAATCTTTGTAGTCTCCCCCAGTCCCAAGGTTTCTAGCTCAAAAATCAGTGTTTTCATTATAAAAGCTTGCCAATTTTGTGTTTATCAAGAGGAATAAAATCTAAAGTGACTATGAAAGAACACTTTGCATGTGCTCATGAAACCAACATTTATTGATCCCCATTATATGGAAATTACCAAATCAGGGATGGGTGGGTAATCAAACAACTTTTTTGCCCAGTTTTATAAATTGCTACCACCTCTTGGCTCTGGCTATTACTGTGACAATCAGGTATATGCAGATAGACCCTAAAAGTGCCTCACTCCACCGTACCATAGTCTCTTGGTGTTTGCCTAGGGCTTCTCTTATGTCTCAATGTAGCATGATGTGGGAGCTGACACAGCCTTTCTGGAATAGCTAGAAAGGTCATATACTGTTTAACTTGTGGGGATTAGGAGTCAAGGGATAAGAATTGCTTCTCTGAGTATCTGGGGCTGACAGATCTGAGATGTTTTTTGTGTATTTCAGAAGTCCTTCTGAAACTCCTCAGGGGAATTCAGTTCCGGTTGTCCATAGCAGAACAACTCAATGAACCTTTGGATTAGTCTAGTTCTTTTCTACTTCACTCTCATAATTTCACTACTCCTGTCCCCTGAGCTTACTCTCCATGTGTAAAACTTCATCTCAGGCTCCGCATTTTGGGAGAATCAAAGCTAAATATTATTTAACTATGCATAAGGTACCATTCCTACCACAAGGAATGTTACATATATTTTTAGTTTAGCTCAAGTACAAGAAATACTGTTATAATTACAGTATGCAAAAATAATTTTTTGTCACAAAAATTGTCCTTAAAGCAAGTAAGTGGCAGAGTTGGAATTTAAAGTCAGATTTGTTTTTACCACCATTTACTTCCCAGTAGGAATGAAAGGAGATCCTCAGATAAGGAGATGGAGGAGAGTTTAATAAAGGAGATACTTCCCAAAGTGTAGATAAGATTAAGTAAGTTCAGAGAGGAATGATAAACCTACCCTGGGGTCAGGAACAACAGAGAACTAGAATGAGTAACCAACAGAATCTGAGAATGTAGCTATAGGGAGAGAGTAACCTTTCCAGATCTGTGGCCCTGTGGACAGGAAAAAAGCCAAACCACTGCAACCAGCAAAGAGTAATGTAGGAGAAAGTAACATACCATCCACCACACACTGGAGGGAGAAGTGTGTTGGGTAAGTAAACACAAGTCTGTCCTATCCAGAATCCAGAGTTCTACTGGACTAGAAGGTTGTTAGTAGGAACAAATTCTGACGATGCTCTACTTACTAACCTGGGATGTGCTACAAAGGACAAAGGAGCATCGTGAAGGTCAGCAGCAACTGAACAAAGTCAAAAGAGGACTTTGCTACCTCACCTGGGTGACACTGATGAAATAGAAAGGGATGTAGGACAAGTGATGGGCAAAGGAATAATTTAATAGAGATTAAAGTCTGGGTTCCCAGAGAACAATGGACAGAAGAGTTCCCACCAGAGTAGAAAGATACCCAGTTAGTTCAAAGAATGCAAAGAACTCTAATCTCCAATACGTGGGTAAAAGGATACTATCTATATTAAGACTGACCAGGCAGATTTTTGAATACAGAATAATGATTGTTGTATGTCTCCTATTCTTCTCTTTTCTGAATCATAGCATGTATAGTGGTTATTCTGTCTCCGGTTTAACACTATGCAACGTGTGTAGAAGGGACCAGAAAACTAGTTTTCTTACTTAATTCGTTGCTGGAACAGGAACCATGTTTGGATATGTAGAAGACAGCAAGTCACCTGAAAATCCTGGACTTTGATCAGTATACAGTGACAGGATATATCATTGAGATGGTTCTCATAAGTATGTCATCATAGAGGAGAAAATGGAAATTTGGTGGCTGTAAATACAGACTCCAGTATAACCAACCCAATGTTAAACAATATCTGTGTTCTCCTTTTGCTTTGTCTACAGCTAAACTACATATAGTATAGAGTTCTGGCCAAGAAATAGATCTCATCAGTAAAAGTGAGTGGATGTGTTGAATGTCATCCTTGGGGAGTTAAGAAATTTTTACATGCTCTCTTTTCTTTTGGCTAAAGCCTGGATACAAAGATCCTGTGATGACTCAGAAGTCCCATCTTCTGCACAAAGGGGTTTGAGTATTGAAAATCAACTTTCACAGTACAATTAAACATAAAGTGAGGGAGAAGTGGCCTTCTGTGAATAGTTGACTGAGAGATTTTTTTTTTGTGTGTGGTGTTATGGATGTCAGCCTTATATGATTAATATGAAGATAAAAGATTTCAGTTGAATATTACATTAAATTAAAACACTAAGTCAAAAAATAGTAAGACAGAAAACAACTACAGAAATTGTAAGAGATTTCTTTGAGATAAAGTGAAATGTTTATGACTAGAAGACCCACTAAAAATATCAGGAATAAAAGGAATAGAGCTCTAGATTAAACATAAAGTAAAAGAACACAATGAACAACTCTATGTGCCTACTTTAAAATTATTTTAAGAATGAACACTTTTCTAGAAAAATATAATTTACAAAAACTGAGTCAAATAGAAAAAATAGACATACTACCACTAAATAAATGCACACACACTCTTACACAATCCAGTTATTTTAAGAGTTGAAGTATGCCAAAGATTCAAGGAATAGAACCACAAACTTTTCCAGAGAACAAATTATAAGTGATTGTGCCATACTTTTATGATACTAGTATAATTTTAATGCTCAAACAAGATTTGGATAGGATAAAAAAATAAGCTAATCTCATTATGAATACATATTCAAAAAGGAGCAAATACATAAAGTGATATATTTTTAAAATATGATAAAATTATGTTGATCCAATAATGTACATTGGATTCAATTTGGAAATAAATCATTACAATAAATATATCAAAAATTAAAAACCATATAATCCCCTTATATTTACAAATGTTTTCTTAAAACCTAATATTCATTAATGATGAAAATGGTTGGCATATTAGGACAGACTTTATTCTGAAAATAGAACACTAAAAAATACTTTCTGTAAATGTCTAAGATAGTCTTTTCATAGGAGGAATAAGAAAAAGATGCATGTTATAACACTTCTACTCAATATTGTAGTGGGACACAATAGAAAAAAAATAAGATACATAGACTGAAAAAGAAAAAAAATTACATTAGCACAAATTGAACATTATTATTTACATGGAAATCTCTCCCCCCCCCAAAAAAAAACTGCATGTAAATTGTTAAAATGATTAATAGGGTCGAAGCAGGTAGTTGGATATAGGAAGAAAATTATGCTCCTGGGTATGTATTCCAAAGAAATTCTCAGAAGAATACAAGGATACAATGTTAGTGGATTATTGAATCAGTATTTGCGTTGAGTGACAGAGTTTGAGAGATAACATGAGTTGTTCCTCCTTAAGAGTAGAGAAATTATAACGTAGAACATATGGAATGTTAAAAAGCAATGCATAGATGCAGTATAACAAAATCTGTGGGATGCAACTAATTTGGTATTTAAAGAGAACTTTATAATCTTTAAATACTTATATTAACAATAAATGGCACCTGGGTGGCTCAGTCAGTTAAGCATCTGCCTTAATGTCATGATCTCAGGGTTCTGGGATCAAGTCCCTTATTGGGTTCCCTGTTCAGTGTGGAGTCTGCTCCTCCCTCTTCCTCTGCCCCTCCTCCCTGCTTCTGCTCCCTCTCTCTCAAATAAATACATAAAATCTTAAAATAAAAAATAAACAAATAAATATTAAAACACTCTAAGGTTTTTTTTTAATCTTTATTTATTATTTATGATAGTCACACAGAGAGAGAGAGAGGCAGAGGGAGAAGCAGGCTCCATGCACTGGGAGCCCGACGTGGGATTCGATCCCGGGTCTCCAGGATCGCGCCCTGGGCCAAAGGCAGGCGCCAAACCGCTGCGCCACCCAGGGATCCCAACACTCTATGTTTTGACCTTCAGAAACTAGAAACCCAAATAGAAGAGGAAGAAGGTAATAAAGAATAGAAATGAGAGAAATCCAAAATATACTAGCAAAAGAGAAACTTTGCAAAATCTGATATTAATTATTTTTAAAGGTCAAAAATTTGGATAAAGCTATATCTATATAAATAAGACAAGTAGTAAAAGCACAAACTTCCATGTTAGGAATGAAGGGGGTAACATCACTAACTGATTTTACAAACATTAAAACATAATAAGGAAAAATTATGGACAATTATCAATAAATTTGAGAATTAGGTACCAAATTTCTTGAAAGACTACAAACTATTAAAATAGATCCACAAAAGGAATAGAACACCTTAATAACTTTATATCTATTAAACAATGTTAATTCATTACTGATTTACCATCAAAACTGTAGGTGTAGGGGATCCCTTGGTGGCGCAGCGGTTTAGCGCCTGCCTTTGGCCCAGAGCGCGATCCTGGAGACTCGGGATCGAGTCCCATGTCGGGCTCCTGGTGCATGGAGCCTGCTTCTCCCTCTGCCTATGTCTCTGCCTCTCTCTCTTTCTCTCTGTGACTATCATAAATAAATAAATAAAAATTAAAAAAAACTGTAGGTATAGATAGCTTTGCTGATGAATTTTTTTTTCAAATACTTAGGTAAGAAGTAATAGAGTTATTATACAAACTCAGAAACAGAAGGGAGAGATTTTCAACTTATTTTTGAAGACAGAATAACCCTGACATCAGGACAAGCACATTAAAGGAAAGGTTAATTATAGTCGATATCATTCATGAGCACAAATTTAAATAGCCATAAATTTTAGTAGTTACAATCCAGCAATAATTTTGATTAATTATCAAGAGATAATTAGTAGTGATGGATTTAGGTACATCCCAAGAATGCTAGCTGATTTTTGATGCGAAAATCAATTGGTATACTTAAGCTCATCAACAGAGAAAAAGACTAAAAATCATGAGTGTTTAAATAAATGAAGATTATTTGTCAAAATTCGACAGCAATTCAGGATAACAACTCTCAACAAACCAGGAAAAGAAGGGAACTTTCCTAGCCCAATAAAGGATATCTTCAAAATATATCCAACTAGCATCTTAATTAATGGCAGAAATCAGAGCACTTGCTTCATAATTGGAACAACACCATGCTTGTTTCTACCACTATTTTTATCTAGCATTTTACTCGAAGTGCTGCTCAATGTAATAATAAAAGACAAAGATCGAAAGGAAATTCATAAACAAGATGATTGTAGAATAGCCTAATAAATCTGTAAAGAACTAGTAGAACATATGCCAATTGAAGTCAGAAGGATTGTTTTTTGGGGTGTCACTATGGAATGGTTGTTAGGATGCCACATAAGTGAATGTTCTGGAGAGATGGAAATGTTCCATATCCTCACAGGTGTGTAGGTTACTTAGGTGTAATCCTTTGTCAGAACTCATTAAACTCATTTATTATGAAGGAGAGAATAGTAATTTTACAGTGGAGAAACTTGGCAGACACCACCTTACCCAAGTGATAAATGTTAAAATCACCAGTAAGAAAATACATATGTACACTGAGAAGGACATAACGCTACTTCCGTGTATTATTTTTTTAATGCATAATTTCAATCTAATGATGAGAAAACACCAAACTTAAATTGAGAAATGTTTTTGCAAAATAACTGAGCAGCAGTCATCCAAATACCAATGTCTTAAAAGACATGGATAGATGAAAGAGGGAGAAAGTGTCACAGTTTGGAGAAGGAGGGGCTACAATAACAAAGAACAATATGAAGTCCTAAATGGGATCCTGAAGAAGGAAAGGACATTGGGGAAAATTTTGTGTAATTTGAAAAAGGCCTTCGGTTTAGTTGATAACATCATAATACTGTTAATTTCCTGGTTTTGACCATTGTACTATATTTATCAAAGATGTTATCATGGGAAACTGGTTGAAACACATACATGAACTCTGTACTACTTCAACTTCTCTGCAAGTCCAAAATTACTTCAAAACAAAAAGCTTAAAAATCATCATCTACTTAAAAATGATTACAGTTCAACTGTGTAAAATGGATACAAGGAAAGAATTCAGATAGAAAACAGATCCAAGAATAAAAGAGAAATTGCTGGGATCCCTGGGTGGCGCAGTGGTTTGGCGCTTGCCTTTGGCCCAGGGCGCGATCCTGGAGACCCGGGATCGAATCCCACATCAGGCTCCCGGTGCACGGAGCCTGCTTCTCCCTCTGCCTATGTCTCTGCCTCTCTCTCTCTCTCTCTCTGTTACTATCATAAATAAATAAAAAAAAAAAGAGAGAGAGAGAAATTGCTATATGAAAACAGCATTATTTCACATCGGTAGGGCAGTGGTGAACAATTTAATAAATGATTTGTTCATGTGCTCTTAAAATGCAAACCAACCAACCAGAGTCCACACGCAACTAATTTCTCCCTTGGTTTCTCATTCCATTCCAATTTCTCCCTTGGTTTTGGGTTACTATTCACCTGCAATAATCACACTAGGGTCAGGTATCAGACAACGGAGAAACAGTCCTTATGCCCCAGGCCATTGAAATTATTCAAACTAGCTAATATTAAGCCTGCTTAACCTGTCTTGCCTGTTCCTTCCCGTGGAAACCACAAGGAAGGCCCTTGCCCACCATTTCCTCTTTTTTTTTTCTTTTTTTATTCATGAGAAACACACAGAGAGAGGCAGAGACACAGGCAGAGGGAAAAGCAGGAGCCCGATGTGGGACTTGAACCCGGATCCCAGGATCACGTCTTGAGCGGAAGGCAGATGCTCAACCACTGAGCCACCCAAGTGTCCTGACATTTCCACTCTTTTTATGCTTAGTTTCTGGAATTGTCCTTGCTCTTTCTTCCTATCTACATCATTTCAAAGATACTTTCATGAAAAATTGGGAGAGAAGTTGAGGGACAGGGCCTCAGGTTCTGTGAGTCAGTGTTCTACTCTTAAAGCTTTTTAGTTACGCCTATATTAGAATACACATGCACATCTAAATTAATTTCCCAGATCTTTATTCTCCTTGCTGAGAACTCAAGAAAGGGATTCTACATAGTCATTTAATCCATATCTTGAGGTCAATAGCTGGAAAGATTCAGACTACCTGTGGCCCAAAATCAGAGGTCTGTATTAAGCCAAAATTCTGAGCAGGGCTATTATGATCTGAATATACTGCACAATCAATCATAGCATCACTATAATGGGATAACCAGATGTTATAGGTCTCTAAATATGATGCAAGATAAAATAAATGGCAACACTTAAAAGATATTCTTTCAAAAAGAAACAAAACAATCCCAAATTTTGCCATATTTTAGGGCCAAAATTAGTATGTAAATAATACTAGGGATAGAGAAATTAACATCACAAAATGAACAGCAAAGTGAATTTAGAATATAGGATATATTAAATAGCAACTGATCTGGGGTCTTTGACAGATCATTGTTAATAGATAAAAGGGATGGCTAACCAACCGTTCTAGAGACAAAGAGAGGTAAACAACGTAATAACCATTAGAAAATGTGGACCCTCCTTTGGTCCTACTTGGAAAAATCAATTGGAAAATATATATTGTGAGATAATTGGGGAAATCTGGTTGCATAGGAAAATATCCAGATATTTTCAGAGAGATGTATATACTGATGGATACAGGGGTAAAATAAAGAGTCTGTGTTTTGCTTTAAAGTAAGACAAAAAAGGGAAAGGTAGTGTAGATGAAGCAAATGTGGTAAGTCCTTAAAGAATCGCATGTAAGAGCATAATGTTCCAAGTAAGATTTTAATATTCCTCTTACAGAGATTAGGACAAGAGATTTACCCCAGGATTCACAATCCGTGAATTAGAATCTACTCCCTTTGCCACAATATGAAGGGAAAGTATAGGTTTTGTTAATGGGCTTTTTTGTTTGTTTTAAAATTCATTTATTTGAGAGAAAGCATGCGTATGCACACACGTGGGGGTGCAGGAGAAGAGGGAGAATGAGGATCTCAAGTGGACTCTGCTGACCTGAGCCCGACTCAGGCTCAATCTCAGGACTGTGAGCGCATTATCTGAGCCGATGCTAGACTGAACCACCCAGGTACCCCAGAGAAAGTATAGTTTTTACAATTGTGTCCATTTTAAAGTTTTATTACCCTTAAATTTCATGTATAATTTCTGAGGTTAGATTTTTTTGTGTGTGTTTTATCCTAGTTGGGAAAATGTAAACTTTAGAAAGAAAAATAACAACGTTTAGCTTTGGCAAGTACTGGGAACATGTAACAGATCATGTCCCTGTAGCATAATAGTACAGCTTTATAATATATGCAAATAAAATGACATTCAAGTGTTTGAATGCCAATAAAATGACAAATATCAGCTAAAATTGTGTGGAAAAACTAGATTCAATAAAAACGAAGTAGTGTTTTCTCTCTCAAACTCGTTTATTTTTTAGAGCATCTCCCCAACTTTCAGAAATATTAGAACTCTAAATTCTCTGCATTTATGTTTTATATTCTTTAATTCCAGGGTCCTAAGAGGATTTCTGAAAGTTTTCACAAACAAATGGATAGACAATAATTTTTGGAGAATTTGGTAAGCAATTGTACAAACAGATGTATAGAAAGTAATCTTCAGATCTGCCTCCTTTGAGAATTTGTAACTAAGACCTTCAAGGCCACTGTCTTAACCTTATTTTGGAAAGAAGCAATGAGTTAAGGGATAAGTTCTAATAAGCCTCACACCACATGAATAGTTAATTGGTAGAATTTGTGTGTTCTGTTTCGTGCAGTTCTCCTAGAATGTAGGGGTTATATGAGATACGGACATAGGTGTGCTAGATAAACAATGGAATGGAATAAGCCTTTTCAGGAAGAAGGAATACTTTTAAAAAATAGGTGAGTAGATTATTCACATATTCTTAGAAGAATAATTTTACTTGCACACCAGGCTTATATAGGGAATCAGGAAACAATAATTCTTGAAAAATAGGACATGGCCATATGGGACACAACTCAGATTTTGTATTAACATGTATAATTCCTAATATAGAAATATCCTGAATTCCCCAGGAAGAAAATGGAGGAGGTGGGTGCTTGTAGAAATATACAATTAAAATTTGACTTGGTAAGAAACCTCATCAACAGGGGAGGGGGGAATTAACATGATTGTTTTTGAGTCAATCATAATAGGAAAAAAAAAAAAACACAACTATGCCTAAGAATAGCTTTTCTCCATTCACTCATCACGTATTATTGCAATGAATATCTTCCCCTTTAAAAATGTAGATATTGATGACATTTTATACTTTAACTATACAATAAATTGTGATGCTCTGAAAAGAAATTTACATTTCCAAAGGGCTTCAAAATTGATTTAAACGACTGTGGAAACTTAGTCCATGCTCTGTGACTATCCAGAAAACTCAAAATTTTCTCTTCTGTGGTAGGCTGCTCCTGATTGCTCTAGAGAACTCATTAATTTGTCCATTCATGGATACACGTATACATTCAACTGAATACAGGCGTGGTTAGGTGTTAGAGATATGGAAGTAGCACGTATTTAAATTTCCTGAGTAATCGGTTTCAAGTAATAAGGTTGCTGTTCATCTAGTTCCTTCCAGTACTCTTAGGAGTATTTAAGTATACACTATAAGCATAAAAGGACTTTTTTGTTTAATTGCCTAGCACCTTTCTTCTTTTCTGATACCAGTAGTCTTATTTTGCTTCAGTGAAGGAATGTTCCCCCATAGAAGTGAGTCTGATGAGAATATTGAAGTGTCCCAGTCCTACCCCCTCAGGATGTAGGCACATACAGCCCAAGTTATACTCAATACTTTCTCTGGGATTTGTCTCTTGAGCAGAGTGCTCTAGTGTCTGAAAATTTTGTTAAATTACTGGCCTGATTTCTACAAAAATTGCTCATCAGTTCATACTAACTAGACCTGGAACTGCCCTGTTTTTGTGCTTTGAGTCTAATTCTTAATTTTCCTTTTAGTTCATCTATATAAAATTCCACTTCTGCTATAGATGACCAGAGTCAGTACCTCACAATGCAAAAGGTTTAATAAATACAGCGTGATGGTAACTTTTCCACAAAATTGCCTTAATAGCAATTTAATTCATACTGAAAAATGTCATTTAATAAATGACTCATACTTTTAAAATTGTCCATCAGTGACTATTTTCTTTTTTGGTCTGTGTTTCTCTTCTTCAACCACAGAACTTAAATATCAAAATATTTTCCTCTCTCCAAGAATCTTATTTGTGAACTTTTCCTCCAGTCTTCCTTCAACTCATGTAACACTGCTGTTTTCTACTTTACGGGCTCAGTTTTATGCTGGACTCCCGGAACTGGCCTGAAATCTACCTGATGATAGATATCGAGGGGAAGTGGATAGAAAATACGCAGTTCATGTTTTCTTGCTGTGTTGTTTTTGGTTTTGTGTTTTACTTTGTTTCGTTTGAGGACAGGCTCTTCTCCTCCAATACCTTTAGAAAGAATATGTAAAATCTTAGAATGCCACCTATCCAGATTGAGGGCAAAGGAGAGGGTAGTTTTGTTTGTCCCAATCCAACTAAACAATGCTAAATATGGGGACGCCTGGACGCCTAGGTGGCTCAGCAGTTGAGCATCTACCTTTCGCTCAGGGCGTGATCCTGGGGTCCTGGGATCGAGTCCCGCATCAGGCTCCATGTAGGGAGCCTGCTTCTCCTTCTTCCAGTGTCTCTGCCTCTCTCTGTGTGTCTCTCATGAATAAATAAAATATTAAAAGAAAATAATGCTAAATATGTTTGTCTCTTTCATCCAATATCCATCCTTAAAAAGACTATTTAAAACCTATGAAATTCATTTCCTTTACCTATAAGCTGGGGCAAATAATAGCTCAAGTTTACTTAAGGAACAGTGAGTCCAGGCTAAGTGTCACAGAGTCCAAGCCTCCATAAGCACAGCCTTCCAGCCCATGGTAGATACTCCACTAATGGTCAAATTGATGAAGTGGCAAGAGGAAGGTGAATGTGAGAACAGGTAAATGAAGTCAAAGATAGGGAATGACTATTATTTTAGGAACTGAGCACAAAGGCAAGGTGGGTTTCATGCTAATAATCAAGAAGGCTTTTGCTGGATACTCTCTTCTTCCAGGAAAGGAAGTAAAATAATTTTTAAGGGCTTGAGCAACAGAACTGAAGCTCACTAAATGAAGATAGCATCATTATAATAAACTGGAAAATAGAAAGAAGGCAAAAAAAAAAGGGGGGGGGGAGTGGAGCCCAAGCAAGGGAAATTAGAATATTAGAATGACAAGAGTTATTTTATGAAATTCTCCAGGAAGACCAGAAATTCCACATTTAATACAGCTCTCCATAAACCTTATTCAAACTCCACACAAGAGCAAACTTGGATGAGGGACTGGGGGTGGCAGGTGGAAAAGAAACAACTCCAAAATCTGTGACGTGCCTGTGTTCTCCACTATAGATATCTTGAAATTTCACCTGCTTCTCAATATGCACATCAGTGCCTTTTCACAAAAAGACCAAAATCTAAACTCGTTTGTAACATATTCTGGCTTTCTCATTGACCTCTGAGAACTATCACTAAAGAAAACAAACTTGACCATCAGTGAAGCTCATTATTGTTCCTTAGAATGCCCTTCATCAGTGATCTCAGTCTACCTAAGCTCTTTCTTCTGAACCTTCCTTCCAATTAGATAGGCAGTTAATTTACTCTGCAAATCTGTGTAATCTTTTTAAAAACACCTGGGGCCTCAAGTTTCCTATCTAAAGCTAAAGCACTTTTAAGTAGCAAACCAGAACTTCTTTTGAATCCAAATATCACTAGGGTACAACATATTTGGGCCAATAATTTGGAGAACTTTTTGCTATACATTTGTATAAATATCTGAATAACGACGACTTAATTACCACAGATTTTTGTCAAGGGCTGAGAAATAATTGTAGGAGAGTACAAATGAACAATACTTATACATTTTATAGCTGCATCATGGTAGGCAAGTGATTTAACCTCTCAGGGCTTTAACTGAATTATTTTTTAAATGAAGATAATTTATGTGGTTGAAACTTTAAGACTACCAAAATAAACTCCTTCCTTATCTATAGGTTATAAATTTAGATACTACTATTGGATTTTGATACTTCTATTTATATAATTCAGAAGAGGAAGCTAGAGAGAAGAGAGACATAGAAACAAATTGCCTGCATTAATATCACATTATATAAATTTTGGGGGTGGGAGTTAGAAGTTATTTCCAAAAGCAAAAAATGTTGATCAGAAATTATTTTGCTAAAATAAAAAAAAAAGAAATTATTTTGCTCACTCTCTCTCTTTTGGAGAGGGTAAATGACAGGCATTACCTTGTTCCAGGTCAAATAACTGGTATCGGAGTCCAGAGATTCAAATTCAGAATCCAGTAGCCTTTCTACTTGTGAATTATACCAAGTCTTTTAGCTTGAAATTGAACTTTCATTCAATTAGATAAGATGGAGTCTTTGGTCTGCACGATCTCTGGCAGGTGCTGCTTTGTGTCCTCAATCATTCACAGGATTTCTAGACCTGCTGCTTATACCAACTCCTCCTTTTATCTTTGATACCTATGAAAATGATCCTGCCTAAAACTCATTTAGAAAGTGTGCTAAGTTCATAAATCACTTTTATCCTTATTATATTAAATACTCCTCATAACTGCACTATGAGGAAGGCAGGGAAGATTATCATTCCTGTTTTGCTGAGGTTAAGTAGTCTTCCCCATGCTGCAGAGAAACCAAGTTTCTTGTCTCTAATTCTACGGTGTTTTCCAAAACCCCAAACTGCTGCAGGGACACCGGGATGGATGACCTTCTGCCCCCAAACTGACATGGAGCCTGCCTATCTCCACAGACTGGCACAGATTACAGAAAGTTGGCAGCCTGAAATATACAGTCCCTTCCTAAAGAACATAAACTGAATTACATAAAAAAGTACACACTCATTTAAAATCTCATTAAAGTGGTTTTGAAATAATTTTGCTCTTTCCAAATAACATCAGTTACAGCAGAGGAGAGGAAAGGAGAGAGATGATAAAAGTAATAGAGTCTGGTCCTTGGGTTCTGTGTCAGACAAATTCATCATAAAAGAATCAAATAGACCCCTTCCACCTTTGGGGCCTCCTTATCCATCAAAGGAAGCTAATCAAACTTGACTAATAACTTCATTCGCAAAGCGCATTGGTGAAGAATGGCAGGCATCGACCAAGAGTCGGAGAGGACACATGGCTGCTTTCTACCTGCTGAATAGGTATCCTAGCTAGGTAAACCATGTTCTTGTTAATTCGTAGCTCAGAAAACTCCAATTTTATTTTCTAAATGCATTGAGATTCGTAACACATTTTCTTTTGTTTAAGATCCTAAAAATATGTTTCTTTCTTTTTAGATCTTATTTATTTATTTATTCATGAGAGACAGAGAGAGAGAGAGAGAGAGGCAGAGACACAGGCAGAGGAAGAAGCAGGCTCCATGCAGGGAGCCTAATGTGGGATTCGAACCGGGTCTCCAGGATCAGGCCCTGAGCCAAAGGCAAACACTCAACTGCTGAGCAACCCAGGCGTCCCCTAAAAATATATTTCTAACAAATCAGTTAAAACTTGAAAATATGTTGTTGTATTAAAAGAATTGAAAAAAATAAATAAATAAAAGAATTGCACTCCTCTATTGATTTCCACTCTTCCAGAAAGGCTGTATCTGCATTTATTATGGAACTAAAATTGGGGGCTTCTCTTTCATATATATTAATCCTCACTACTCATTTTCTTGTGAGAGATATACTTATGAAGTGAAAAGATAATTTGGGGAAAAAGAACAAAATGTGACTACACATTATCTGCCAGATATCCTTGATTTTTTTTTTTTTTTTTAAGCAATCTCTACACCCAGTGTAGGGCTAAAACTCACAATCCTTAAATCAAGAGTCACATGCTCTATTGACTGAGCCAGCCAGGAACTTATTGACAGAAGTTATAAAAAAAAAAAAAACTAAGTACATTGCCTCAGAGATGCCATTTATTATGAATATAAGACTTGCTGAGGTTGGGTCACCCTATTTATATTTCAGTATACATTTGATCTTTATTGTATTAATTTGCAAATATCCTATTAGAGTTTTTCAATAGATTCCTGACACTCTTTGTGAACACCAACAAATTCTCAGTAGGAGGATAAATTAATGAATGGATAACACCTTTTCATGTTTTTTTTTTTTTTTCTTAAAGAAGTCCCTTTCTACTGAGGAAAAAAAAAATGTTTTCTGTTTATTATTTTTTTTCTCAAATAAATAAATACAAGTTATTTTATAGGTCCAGAGGTCTCGATTTATTTGAGTGCATGGCCTCTAAAAACATTTTAGTTTTTGCTTCCTATTTCTCAAATTAGAAAAACAATATACTGTTTAAAATCAATCAGATACATTTCAGAAGAGCCAAAGGGCATACAGAACAAAAGCCCAAAATACCCTTAGAGTTAATACATCTCTAGGATCCATGGCAACATGGAGAAACATAGTTAAAAACAGTGCCATATTTAACAATATCCTCAGATATAAATCATATAAATCACATAAATCAACTTGAGTTTTAAGATGACACTTTTTGAAAAGAACCTCATTTATTTCAAATCTCCCTTTATTCAAAGGCAAATTTCTGAAAACAGATGTTTCCCCTCAGCACTGCTGTTAAAAAAAAAAAAAAAATCTTCAACTCCTTGTGACCCAGTGCAGGGGATATATTATATCACCAGTAAATTCAAGTAGACTCCAATATCAAATAAGGAGATTAGACACCAATACAAACTGTAGGACACAACACAGTGTCCCATGTCAGCCTATGATGCTGATAAAGCATATATTTGTCAACATTCTGAGCTTTCTTGCATCTGTAAAATGAGACAGGCATACATTGTTCTCTCAACTCTGTGTTTTCTCTACTCAGAGAAACTTTCCTGGCTAACCAAAGACCTAGGTTCAAAGCCAAAGCCATGACTAAATTATACACAAATCCTTTTTCAATGTAAAGATAAACAGTAAAATGGTATGATTAGATGAAGTCTTTTTCAAGTCCTAGATTCTACGAGTCAGTGAATTAGAAACTAAATATTTTGAAGATCTCCTGGTGAATGAACCATAGTTTAAAACCTAAAGAAACTGTAAAAAAAAAAAGAAAAGAAAAGAAAAGAAAGAAAGAAAGAAAGAAAGAAAGAAAGAAGAAAGAAAAGAAAGAAGAAAGAAAGAAAGAAAAGAAAAAAGAAAAGAAGAAAAGAAAAAAGAAAAGAAAAGAAGAAAAGAAAAATGAAAAGAAAAGAAAAAAGAAAAGGAAAGAAAAGAAAAGGGGATCCCTGGGTGGCGCAGCGGTTTGGCGCCTGCCTTTGGCCCAGGGCGCGATCCTGGAGACCCGGGATCGCATCCCACGACCGGCTCCCGGTGCATGGAGCCTGTTTCTCCCTCTGCCTGTGTCTCTGCCTCTCTCTCTCTCTCTGTGACTATCATAAATAAATAAAAATTAAAAAAAAAAAAGAATTATAAAAATTTTTATTTATTTATGATAGTCACAGAGAGAGAGAGAGAGGCAGAGACACAAAAATTAAAAAAAAAAAAGAATTATAAAAATTTTTATTTATTTATGATAGTCACAGAGAGAGAGAGAGAGAGGCAGAGACACAAAAATTAAAAAAAAAAAGAATTATAAAAATTTTTATTTATTTATGATAGTCACAGAGAGAGAGAGAGAGGCAGAGACACAAAAATTAAAAAAAAAAAGAATTATAAAAATTTTTATTTATTTATGATAGTCACAGAGAGAGAGAGAGAGGCAGAGACACAAAAATTAAAAAAAAAAAGAATTATAAAAATTTTTATTTATTTATGATAGTCACAGAGAGAGAGAGAGAGGCAGAGACACAGGCAGAGGGAGAAGCAGGCTCCATGCACCGGGAGCCGGTCGTGGGATGCGATCCCGGGTCTCCAGGATCGCGCCCTGGGCCAAAGGCAGGCGCCAAACCGCTGCGCCACCTAGGGATCCCCTAAATAAAAATTTTTTAAAAATTAAAGAAAAAGAAAAGAAAAGAAAAGAAAAGCAGGGGGACACCTGGGTGGCTCAGCGGTTGGGCAGCTGCCTTCACCTCAGGGTGTGATCCCAGGATCCATGATCGAGTTCCGCATTGGGCTCCTGCAAAGAGCTTGCTTCTCCCTCTGCCTGTGTCTCTGCCTCCCTCCCTCTCTCTCTCACTTTCATGAATAAATAAATAAATAAATCTTTTTAAAAAAGATGAACACATCTTTAAAAAAAGAAAAAACTAAAGAATTGTTTGCTGGGCTCTCAAGATCTCAGACAATCTTACAAGTACTATAGAATCCATGTAAAAGATATGACATTTGTCTTCCATGATTATTTCATATATATTACCTTTCTCAAGTGATTTTTTTTAATGAGAGCTGGAATCTCATATTTTCAACAACTGTTCCAAAAAAAAAAAAAAAAAAAAACCCTGAGATTTAAAAACAAAAACAAAAACAAAAACCTGAGTTACCCTTCAGGCCTAGTAGCTGGGAAATACTCCTTTTAAAGGATAATAAAAACTTGAAATATTTTCATGTGACAGAATTTTCTCAGAGTTCTCAAATGGGTAGAATGATCTCTCCAGGCTAAAGACATTCTGAAGCACCCAAGGAACCAATGATTTTATAGCTAGGGATCTGGAAGTCTACATTAATATTCTCATGTACATGGCCAGACTTAAGCAGTTAGGTAAAGATTTTGGGTCCTGATCTTTTGTAGATGAAACTTGATATAAAGTCTCCCATCAGCTGTTTGTTTTGTTTGGTTAGGTTTTGGGGGTTTTGAGTATAGATCTTAATTACTAGAAGTTGAGTTTTCTTGTTAGCATTTTCAGAAATGGTTGTGTTTTACTTTATAAATCCTCATCCTTATGGAGGGCATTTGTAGTCTGCCTAAATCATTGTAGTTTTCTTCCTATTTCTCTTCTGAAAATCATTAAATTGTTTTTGGGAGTTTTGGAAGTGATAACAGACCTATTTATTCAAGTAAGTATCCTTGGATATCTTCTTTTTGTTTGTGTTTTTTGTTTGTTTATTTTTTCTTTTGGATATCTTGTTTTAGATTAGAAGAATTGAATCAAAGTCTACCAGCTATCCTCTATAACACACATCTTATTCGCTGACATTCAAAAATAATTACATAACATCCATTGTATTCAACATAA
This sequence comes from Vulpes lagopus, assembly GCF_018345385.1. Classification (NCBI taxonomy): domain Eukaryota; kingdom Metazoa; phylum Chordata; class Mammalia; order Carnivora; family Canidae; genus Vulpes; species Vulpes lagopus. The sequence goes on from NC_054840.1 coordinate 19,180,883, forward strand.
TGAATATTCTACGGTGCTTCCTCTTAAGAGGTTCACAAAGTATGAGAAATGAAAAGAAATTCATAAGACTGAAATAAACAGAAGGTCATGAAAATCCAAGGAAGGGATGGATATATTCTACTATTTATAAGTCACTATGCTATGGAGTCTTATACAGAACAATGTCTTCCACATTATTTGTTACATTTCATGTCTAAAATAATTTTAAGATCAGCTAGTTGACCCAAATCTGAATAGAAGGTTTATTATTTGAATGGTAAAATCTTATTTTGACCACTAACTTTTCTAACAGCCAATTGTGTGAGAAAAGATGAAAATAAGAGCTTTATATTTGGCCATATTAAAAAAGAGAAGTGCCCAGTACAGAGACAAGAGCCCTGGGATAGGCATCAGAAAACTTGTATTCTGCTCTACATCTGTAACAAGTCAATCATAGGTAAGTCATTCCTTAATTTTGGGAGTCAGTAGCAGTTTATATTCTATGAAAGAAGTCCTACTAAGATTATCTTAAGGATACTTTGAGCTCTACAACTATGAAATATCTAATATAAGTCATCATATTCAAATTAAAAGGCTCATTCCCTAAGTATAATTAATGATATTAATATAATCGATATGTGTACTGCATGTGAACAAATACAACTCAATGTGCTCGGTTGCTCAGTATTGTAAGAGTTTCACATAGAGACAATATTTTTTACAATAACTTTTACAGTGGGTAAGAAAATGTCACAAAAATTAAACCATGCTGCTATTATTATCCAGTCGTATAGTAATTTGAAAGACCTGCACCAGAGAGAACTATAACACATTAGTGCCCAAGCTTTGCTGGAAGGCACTCAGGCAGATGAAAGGTAAAATGTTTTCCCGTCTCAGGAGCAATGCTGGCTTCAGCAAACTGGTAAGTTTTGCACTGTGAAAGCAAGGAGAAATCTGCACAGGGTGCATTACATAACCAGAATTGCTGGAATCATGTGTGGGGAATTGATCAGTGCTTGAAATTTAGCTGTTCAACTCAGGGTTACCAAGAGGAGTTTCTAATTCAGTGGCCAGTAGCACTAATAATGAGAGAGGACCAACACGGACATAAGTGCCCCTGAATTTCATGGAATATTCACCAAGGAGAAATTGTGGAGCACTGGGTTTCCTGCTTGTAAAGTACATGGAAGTTCAGATCATAGTAAAATGGACATTAATATAAGTGAGGTTGATTAGTACTAGTGAAGCATGATCCATGAAGATTACATAGAAATTAGAATAAGTAGGAAGTGGCAAAGAAGAATTATTAAATGTTAGATACCTACAAAAAGACTAGGTAGAGATGGCATTGGACCAATAGACCCCCCCAAAGAGATGGCATTGGAGCCCCCCCAAAAGAAGATAGGAAATAACAGGTAGAAAGAAAGGAGACCTATCTAGATTAAAGACGTAAGTAAACAAAAGCATGGAAAGGAAAATCAAAAAAGACATTTGCAAATATCTGGGAAGCCTGTTTGATTGTCAGAACTCATACACTCCTGTGGCATACATGGGAGTAGTGTGGGAGAGCGTGCTACTGGTATCTAATAGACAAAGGCCAGGAATGCTGCTCAACATCCTACAATGCATAGGACTGTCCTCCACAGCAAATAATTTTCTGGCCCAAAATATCAATAGTGTTGATGTTGGGAAATCTGGCTCTAATGCATTCCCTCCCACTGGTACACTAGTAGACCAATGGGAGAAGTTTTAACAATTACACCGCTACTGTATGACAGGGCTCTCTGTATCCTATCTACCACCAGAGATGGAATCATTATTGCTAGCTGGGTGGTGAGTCCTTGTCAACCAGCTTTAAGAGCTTTAAGATCCTACACCCATGCCTGCTTTCTCTGATCACTTCTGATATCAACAGTTGCAGCGTGGGTTCTCTGGGACACACATGCCCTGATACAGAAATTAGTGTGCAGGAAGCTCTTTAGGGAGTGTCTGAGATTAACTCCCACGGAAGGGAAGGAAAGGAAGTAGGATTGAGCAGAGGGAGAAGCTGACCTTTGATGATCTCAACAGAGACTACAGCCACAATGTACCAAGTTCCGAAACTGATATGAACATTCAGAGTTGTCCTGAGATCGGGTAAGTTAGAGGGAACAGACCTCAATACCCCTGTATGGGTCAGGTATTGAAAAACAGTGCACGAAGGAGCATTCATGACTTTGGACTAGTGGCGCTTTTCAGTTTAGCAATCTCTTTAAGGCCTGGAGACTTTCTTCTGGCCATACTTCCAGGAGTTGGAGGAGTAAGTACAACTTTCTCAAAGGAAGGTCTGGGCTGTGAATCACTGCATTTACTGCAGTCATTGTCTTAGATACATGAGTAATAATACTATTTTCCTGTAAACCTGTTCTAAGACAAATGAAAAATATGAAAACAACTCTTGCGATATTCTAAGATGACATCATTGCCTTTCCTCAGTCTTCTTCCTTTCTTAAATGGGGATGCCATTCAATTGGCACTTCCTGCCTTCTATTTACTTTTCTCTCTCTTCCTCAGGTGAGGGAGGAACCCAACTGAAGATTCCACCCATGTGCTGATTAGTCACATATTTCTATTCCCATCTTTGAACCCACTCCCATATTTCCAACTGTGTTGACCTTGTTCATACTGGTGAAAGAAAAAAAAAAAAGAGAGAGAGAGAGAGAGAGAGAGAGAGAGAGAAGCTGCTGATATTCAGCCTGGCTCTCTGCACTAGACATGCTATTCTCCTGTTAAACATAAGCCATATTGCAGAGTACCAATCCCAAGAAGGCTACACTGAAGCCATGATGGAATGAGAAAAAAGCAAGGTTACTTCATAATTTTGTATAAAGCACAAACAAAAATAAGATCACTGTGCCACTTACAAAATACCAAACTCTCTTTCTTGGTCTAAATGAATGGCTGCTGCTGCTGCTTTAATCAATTATAATTTTATCATTCTAGTCTCTTCTCTATGTAGATGAGATTTATTAAGATACACATTCCTAGAATTACCCTGCTTTCTAACCTCATACTTCTTCCAACTATCCCCCCAAATTCTCCTCCAAACCAAATCCTAAACCTTATAATTTAAGATTCTATCACCATGGGAAATCATGGTGTGTATTCTCCTACATGGTAATGAAAAATAAAACCAATTTGTTCAATAAAAATATGATCCTGGTAGCCTTTGTCTGCAGAACATTGACAATGGGTAATTTGTTTATATCTACTAATACCAAAACCTAAACTGATAATATGAGCCCTTAGAAGACAGAGTTTTCTATGATAGAAAGACCAGAGAAATTAAATTAGGGAAATCTGGTTTTATCTCATTTGTCCAGTTATTTTGGCTACTTATTAATTTTCTCTAATTGTTAATCTATTCAAGGGTATAATATTATATGGAGAATAATGTGGCTAATCCATTCATCACACAAAGACTTACTAGTCTACTCTATTCTAGATTTTGTTCTAAACACTTGAGCTAAAATGGAGGAAAAACCAGATACAGACCTTCCTTCCCAAAGATTAAAATCTAAAAGAAGAGACAGATATTGCTTAATCACCCAAATAATGTGCAAAATAACAATTGTGGTAGGAAACACTGAAAAGGAACAAAGCAGGTAACAGAGAAATCCAGCATGTTTATAGGTTTCCCTGAAAAAAAAAAATCTGACCTGATACCCTATGGGTAACTAGGAGTTTATTGATGAACTGAGGCAGTGGAGAGGAATTTATTACACAGGGAATAAAACATCTTTGGATATAGTGAGAGGAATTTGAGAAAGAAGAAATTGTCGTTGTTACTAAGGTTGAGAGCAAGGTGGTGGGATCCAAGATGATGTCTGAAGAGTAGGCAGCAGTAGAGGAATATGTAGACCATGTCATAATTTTTGACCTCTACTATAATAAGTTCTAGGAGTTTTTAAGTGTTCTGGGTACACAAGCAGGTACTAAAAACATTATTCCATTCTTTATTATGCAATCTAGGCCTTTCCAATTCAATTTACTTAGCTATAGAACTGGTTCTTTTGAACTTCTGGAATCTATGCAGCCGTTGATAATCAGCAAAATCAACCTCTGAGGAAACTACTTGGCAATGTTTCCACAAGCCTTATAAGGGCACTTTAGTGTCTGATTCAGCCAGAAGACTCACTAGCAAATGTATGCAAATGCTCAAAAGGAATAATTATCCTATCCATCCATGTTCATGCATTTAGAACAGTAAACTGAAATGAATAATGTCATCCCCTACCATCCTACTCTCAATTTTGTATTTGGTAAATTCAATCTTAATACTCTAAATTTGTTTTGAAAATGAGCTTAGCATGCATTGACATTTAATGTGTATTTCAGATTCTTCTCTATCCTAGTACCTGGACATATATTTACCATTAAGACTTGGAAATGCCACATAAAATGCACCACATAGAATGGCTGAAAAAAATTTAACAATGAAATAATAGAGGACTGTCCACACAAAAAGAAAGGGTGCGGCTGGCATTTTACCATATTTTTTTTTCTTTCCATCTTGATCATTTTCCTTCATTTCAACTTCGGTGTTTGCTGAGAGAATCCTGCAATTCACATTGAATCTCCTGTTCTCTTCCACAGCTATTTCCATCTGTTACAGTAATGTGATATTCCTTTTTTTTCCAGAGTAGCAAAAAGTAGCTTAGATGTTTTGCTCTTAACTTTCACAGCTTGTTCTCTCAGGATCTTAAATGTATTTTGCATGCAAGAAAGACCAAACTGTGTTAGAGTTGGCTGCTTTTACTATTTTGTTAAGAACAAAAGAAAACTTAAATGTGCTAGGTCCTTCCAACTTCCCAGCTATTTACCTACTGTCTTCCTTTCTCTCTTTAAGTTGCTAGTTATCAACTTATCAAAACAGTAAACATGAATTTAGCAAAAATTATTTTTCCCATATACTTTAATGTGACAGCTAATCACTGTTATTTTTTAACCTAGTATGTGTCTTGGTAAATCTAAAAGTTGTATATCCGAAGCCATCTAAATAGATTATTGATTCTTAAATTAGGCTGCATTACTCTAGGGTGAAGCCTAGTGTATTTTATGTTCCTGGTGTGATCTGATGTACAGAAAGTCATGGGAACCAATAGGCTAGAAGAATTTTAGGTTCTTTTCCAGTTCTAAGATTCTACAATCCTAAGCTCTTAGACTATGATAGGGTTCATTTTAAGATGTAAAACCATACTTTTACTTATGAGCTCCCTTTCAACGGGGGGTGGCAAAGTTTTCCGGGCATTACAATATTTTGAATGAAGTACCTCACAGTACTTATGCAATAGAAGTTTTAAAATACTACCTGGAAAACCGTTCTGAATTTTTTAGTCATTATACCTTATTAATGCTGTGCTGGTTCATTTTAGTGAATCTTTCAAGGTTCATGTTCTTTATAGTCATGGGGTTGCACATTAGGGATTAAGGTGGGAATAACCTAAAAAAAGACAAAAGCAAAGTAATTTTCACAATTTAGGGTAATTATTTTATATTTCTAATAATATTCATATGTCTTAATCCAGCCACTGTAAATCAGTCTTTGCCTGAATTTAATTTATTCCTTTACAATGGTTATTTTCTCTCTACTATAAAACCTGTACAATTAGGCATTTGGAAAAAGGTTTCAAAGTTAAATTACAGTTTTGTCTGGAAACCACACTCAATCTCCACAGGGATGTGATTTCTCACTCGAGAAAACTTTGGTAAACCAGTCTATACTTCTCTTTTGACACACTTACCGCACCACCTTGCTTTACTGATACTGGTATGCATGATTTGCATTCCTTCTACAGAATCAGTTCTTTAAATGCTGAGAGTGTAGGGGTTTGTTTGTTTTTAATCTCTGGGTTCAGTTAAATTAAAGCGGGAGCCAGGTTCTCATCTGAGTATCTGACTTTTGTGAATCATTTCCTGTGAGGCCCTCAGAAGTTCATTTACTATATCAGTCAAGGCGCTTTGTAAGCAACAGAAATTAAATAAGACTAACTTAAATTGAAAAAGGAAATGGCAAAAGGGTATTTTATAGCTCCAAGAAGACTAGACAGATAGTGATAGAGCCTAAGACACTAAAGCCTAAAATTATGTCCTAGAATGGTTTTCATGAATATACTGGGAGAGACCATAGATTCTAATATTAACACCATCAATACTGGACACCACCTTTACTCCAAGGAGAATATCTCCCTTGCAAGAATGGATTCCCTGTCTTCTTAAAATAATTAGTTTTTAAGTCTAGATTTGAATCAGTAAACAAGGTTGAGCACCCATACTTTAATTTCTTTAATAAGAGAAGCTGAGGAAATCAGTGTTTGGGATTTTTTTTTTTTTTTTTGGCTTCTATAGCAGAACATCTCTGTGTCATAAGAGGGAGGAAATGAGACAGGAAAGGAGATATGATTCTGAGTGGGGAAAAATAATATCCACTTTAAACATCATTTTTAATTGTCCAAAGTCAGTGAACATTCTTTTCCAAAATAAACCAAAATTAGCCTACCTTATTGCATCTGTGCCTTCTACAGCAAACAATGCACTTATGCTTCATCATCTAAATTTCATTTTCATTTAGGATTCTTCTGGCTATGAACAACAAAGAACAAGACTCAATTGGCAAAACCATAGGAATTTATAAATTTATACGACAATAAGTCTGGAGATAAAGCTGTTTGTTAATTAAGTAATGCAATGATTGGAAGAAAGAGAACAGTTTTATGGCACTTTTTTTCTCATCTCTTATTGGAGAAAATTATTTTGTAGAATATTCCAGCTGACATTCTGTTATAAATCATTGACCAGGACTATGTCTTCTGTATATATCTAAATAAATGGAATTAAAGGATTGGTATAGACCCACAGTCACCCCCTGTGGCAGTGGAGGGCTCATCTTTCCCCAGCATGTTACTATGTGGTAAATAGAGTAAAAATAAACAAAACAAAACAGTTTTGAAAGGTATAATTGCCTCTTTGTAGCTAATATCTGCCCATTTTGACATTTTATTTTATTTTTATTTTTTTTTTGACATTTTAGTTTTTTGAAGTTTCTTAATTTACAGAAAAAAAGAGCTGGCTTAAATTATCTCCAAGGCTCCTTAATTACTAATTTAAATAGACTAATTTAAGAAAAAATATATAGATACTTTCTTTAAAGGTCACTGAAATTTATAAATCTTAATCAAGGCAGAATGAATTAATCTATGGAGATACAAACTGCCATGGGATCATACTGAAGAGATTAATCTCTTCTATGTAGTAATTAATAAATATGGACCAAAAGTGAAAATGTATAGACAGAATATATTTCCATTAAGAATAAAGTATGAAAATCTTATAGGATACTAAAAATTACTGGTGTGATTGAAACGGAAAGAATGTTTTTATACCTTCCTTATTTTAAATTTAAATTTTTATGAATTATTTTTGGACATATATCTTTTCCTTGAAATTTACATTTACATAGTCAAGAAAATCTAACCCATGTTACAGACTGTTTACAATAAACTTACCTTTACAGAGGTATATCAGTTTTCATTTGAATATCAAAAAACTACTAGAACTGATACAGGAATTCAGTAAAGTCACAGGATATAAAATTAACTCACATAAGTATATTGCATTTCTGTACATCAACAATGAAGCAGCTGAAAAAGAAATCAAGGCATTGATCCCATTTACAATCATACCAAAAGCCGTAAGATACCTAGGAACAAACCTAACCAAAGAGGTAAAAGATCTGTACTCTGAAAATTATAGAACACTTATGAATGAAATTGAGGAAGACAAAGAAATGGGAGACCATTCCATGCTCATGGATTGGAAGAACAAATGTTGTTAAAATGTCTATACTACCCAAAACAATTTATGTATATAATGCAATTCCTATCAAAGTAACACCAGCATTTTTCACAGAGCTGGAATGAACAATTCTAGAATTTGTATGGAACCAGAAAAGACTTTGAATAGTGAAAGTAATCTTGAAAAGAAAACTAAGGCTGGAGGCATCATAATTCTGTACTTCAAGCTGTATTAAAAAACTATAATCACTGAAATAGTATGTTACTGGCACAAAAACAGACACATAGGGCAATGGAGCCGAATAGAGAACCCAGAAATGGATCCTCAACTCTATTATTAATTAATATTCAACAAAGCAGGAAAGAATATGCAATGGGGGAAAAAAGGACAAAAAAACTAGTCCCTTCAACAAATGGTATTGAGAAATTGGACAGTGACATGCAGAAGAATTAAACCTGACTACTTTCTTAACATCACATGCAAAAATATATTCAAAATGGACGAAAGACCTAAATGTAAGATAAGAATCCATCAAAATCCTGGAAGAGAACACAGGCAGCAACTTCTTTGACCTTGGCCACAGCATTTCTCGCTACACATGTCTCAGAGGCAAGGGAAAAAATAAAAAAATGGAACTACTGGGAATTCATCAAGGTAAAAAGCTTTTGCACAGAAAAGGAAACTGTCAACAAAACTAAAAGGCAACCAATAGAATGGGAGAAGATATTTGCAAATGATAAATCAGATAAACTGGGATCCCTGGGTGGCACAGCGGTTTGGCGTCTGCCTTTGGCCCAGGGCACGATCCTGGAGAACCAGGATCGAATCCCACATCAGGCTCCCAGTGCATGGAGCCTGCTTCTCCCTCCGCCTGTGTCTCTGCCTCTCTCTCTCTCTGTGACTATCATAAATAAATAAAAAAAAAAAATTAAAAAAAAAATTTAAAAAAAATCAGATAAACTGCTAATATCCAAAATCTATAAAGAACTCATCAAACTCAATACCCAAAAAAGAAAAAATCTAGTCAAGAATTGGGCAGAAGACATAAAGAGACATTTCTCCAAAGACTACATATAAATGGCCAACAGACACATGAAAAAATGCTCAACATCACTCAGAATCAGGGAACTACAAATCAGGGAACTACAACTCAAAACCACAATGAAATACCACCTCAAACTGGTCAGAATAGCTAAAAGCTAAAATTAACAACTCAGGAAACAAGAGATATTGGCCAGGATACAGAGAAAGGGGAACCCTCTTACATTGTTGGTGGAAATGCTAACTGGTGCATCCATTCTGGGAAAAAAGTATGGAAGTTACTCAAAAAGTTAAAAACAGAGCTACCCTAAGACCCAACAATTGCACTAGTAGATATTCATTAAAAGGATATAAAAATAGTGATTTGAAGGGGCACATGCACTTCAATATTTATAGCAGAAATGTCCACAATAGCCAAACTATGTTAAGAACCCAAAGGTCCATTGATAAATGGAGAAAGAAGGTGTGTATGTATGTGTGTGTGTGTGTATACACACACACACACATACACGTATATATATATACATATACATACACACACACACATATATATGTGTATATATATATATATATATAATGTTTAATGAAATATAACATCTAAAATTAATCAAGGTGATAACCTAGGTGGTTCTGTACTAGGAGGGAAGAATCTTGGTCTGACTGGTAAAAGAATGGGGTTCATGCTAGATTCCTTCCACTTACTGTGTGACCCTCAGGAAGGTCATTTTCTTTCTGTAGTGCTGGAAAAGAGTATCTTTAAGATCACTTCTAACCATCACATCTTGCTTCCTTACTATAAATTGGAAAAAAATGATCAGAGAATATTAAAACAAAAAGAGGCTTCAAAAATAATTTATTCCAAATATCTCTTTTATAGATAAGGATACCTTAGTCTGGAGAGGAGACATGGCTGACCCATAGTCATATAAAAATTAACATGCTTTATTCATCTTTCTGTAGCTGGAAGAAGTAGCTATTTCTTAGGGTTAATGGTTCTTCTAACTAGAGTAGATACCAAAGAGAGGAAAAAACTTATCTAAAAGTTATTAGCCTAGTTGTTAGTGTTTGCTTCTAGGAAGAAGAGCCATAGTTTCTACATCAAAGCAACTAACCAACTGTATGACCTTATTTAGCTTGACTTCAACATCCTCATTTGTAAGAGAAGAGATTAAAATAGATGAGGCATATGTATTAAAAGAATTTCTATGAGAAATACATTTATTCATCTATTTACTTAATAAGTATTTGAATACCTGATTCATGCCTCCATTGTTCTTGTCTCTGTTCTAGGCATTATGTTTATAAAAGCAAACAAAATACACAAATTTCTGGTCCACAAGGAAGATACAGTCTCTTTTGAAAGGAGAATGATTTAAAGAAAAATAAAGGTAAATAAATAAGTAAATATATTCAGACTCCTAGGCCAAATATGAGGAGCTTCAAAACGCATATGTCAAAGATCTATGACCTTATGAAGATTTAAAATCTAGAGAAGAGAAGCTCAAAGAGGCTTTGAGTGGCTTTTGTAGAACATTGTACTATCGGCACCTAGCTTATGCTTGCAAATAGGAAGCACCAAATACTAAACAAATGAATAAATGAAAGAGACAATTATATTTAAAATGTTTGTTCACAATTTTTCTTTCTGTATTTTTGATTCTCTTTATAAAAGAATCAGGTATGAAATGTGTGGTATGAAGGCATTAAGTCTTTAAAATTGGTTGTTATATTGCTTGACAAGTTGAACTGGAAAAGTAAAAATAAAAAGTTTTCCGTGTTCTTTTGGATTCATATCTAGCTTTACCTTTTATTCATACCTTTCATCAGAAATACTAATGTTTTAGGAAAGATTATTTGTTTTAAAATTGTTCCATGACATTCTGTTTTGTGTTACAAAACAATGAGTGCCTCCTGATGATTAAAAATATTAACTCAAACAAGAGTGAATCATTCACTCAGAGACTGTGATATTAACAGTCTAGGATATTTGTCATGCACATTTACAAAGCAAAACATAGTTTCCTGTGTCAAAACCAAGAATGCTATGGAGAAAACATTGTCTACCATGGGATTATAAAAGTTTTGTATACATGAAAACTTTAAATTAGAACAATAAAGAATTTTAAAAATGGAGAAAATAAGCACATAGCCATAATTGTTCTTTGGATTCTGTGTAAATTACAAACCTCAAAAGCGGAGATCAAGTAGCTCATAAATACAGGAAATCTCAGAGATTTGCCATTGATATTCATATTTAATACTTAATATCTGAAGCATGTAAACTAAAATGTGTATTTTTCCTAAAGTGGTATGCCTCTTGTGTTTTTATTAAAATGCAAAGTTCCCTCTAACTATCAGTTTAAAGAAATTTAAGTTTCATAATTAGAATTTTTCAAAACACACACTTCTAATGAAGTGTTAGTAAAGCATTTCAAAGCATTCTATTACTGTGCTCAAGCTTATTTCATTCCTAATAAGACAAGATTATTATCCCCATTTTAAAGCATTTATTAAAATCATAGAACTTTTGCTCCAAATGTCCCAAGATCATAAATAGGTATTTTTCCATATTTTCAAATCAATTTGATGAACTGTTACCCAAAAGCATTATGATAGGCAAGATTGGTTTTCTGCCTTTCGTTAGCTCACAGTATATTAATTTATACCTGTATCTTTATCTTCTAAAATATCTCTTCTATTTCAACAGTTAAATTCATTGTATCTCCTTACTCTTTAAACTGACCAGAACAGGACTGTTACTCAACCTTGGGTGATCAAAAGCAGAAAGATCTACTACCTTTGAACTTTATGTCCTGTGTTGTTTCATGTTTATTACAAAACAAAACAAAACAAAAAATTGAACACAAAACAACCCTAATATTTAATACAGAGTGGGACTGCACACCCTTACAAAATTACAAGTAAAATTAACCACATATAGCAAGCTATATGAATTTAAAAATTGGGAAAAAATCATAAATAAAACATTCAACTATTTAATATTTTTAAAGCTCAAAAGATATAAATGAAAATTCCCACTTGAGCTATGATAGAGCAACAGGGAACACATTTGTCCTTACACTTAGACAACAGACAATTGAGCAAAATATGTGAAGCAGCACAGGACTGTGATCCCTGAGAGAAGGGAAACAAGGTAAGCCATACAATTTCACCAGCTTAACACCTACAGTACGTGCCTAGACTAAACTCAGGAATAACTAAAGAGACCTGATGATCCTAATGAATTAAGGACAGAATTTAATCTTCAAATATAAGTCAAAGTTAAGAAAGGTCAAAATGCCTTTGGGGGCAGAGTACCAGAGAAAAGGGGACTGCGCAGATGGAAGGCTCAGGAATTTTTCAGAGATGTCTTCTAAACTCTTCAGCTGAGTATTCCCTGTATACACAGCAGAAACAACCAGGGTTAGGAGAAATGAACAGAAAAAAAGCACAACAATAACAAGATCCCATAATGGGTTAGGAATAATTCAATAATTCATCCTCCCACCAGCCTGACAGGAAAGACTTTACACATTAAAATGGATAGCATCCTCAGAAGGGTGTCACCTTAGGAGTACAGCTAAATTACTCTCAGACTAAAACCTTCTCTGGATCTTCCCCCAAGAAAGTTAAAAGCAAACATTAAAAACTTTCCAATTAATTTAACTAAGCATCTGAAAAATCAAACAGTCTTTAAAGGAATGGAGAAAATAACAACCAACAACAAGATTTATGTAAGATATCTAATTGAAAATTACTTGACATGCACAAAGTAGGAAAATATTACTAAAATCACAATAAATCAATAGAGACAAATTTAGAAATAGGCTTAATGAAACTCACACACAAGGATGATAAGATAGGTGTTATAAATATGCTCCAAATGTTTAAGCAAATAGAACACAACTGTGATTAGAAGAAAAAGGAAAGCTATCTTTAAAAACACAAAAGGAAACTACTACAGAAGAAAAACTATGTGACATGACAGTTACATTAGATGGAATTAATAACAGTTTGAACATTGTAGAAAAATACCTACACATACATATGCACATGGACACATGCATACAAAAAGCTGTCAAAGATAAAGCACATTCAGAAAAAGACCCCCCAAAAATGAAGAGAACACCATGATTTATATGACAATATCATGAACTCTCCACTTACATCAATGGATAGATCATCCAGACAGAAAACTGATAAAGGAAACTTTGGTCTTAAACAACATGTTAGACCAGATGTACTTAACAGATATTTACAGATCATACAACCTAAACGCAACAGAATATAATTCTCCTCAATTGCACATGGAACATTTTCTTGGATAGCTCATATGTTAGGTCACAAGTCTAAGAGGACTGGGGCAGTCTGGGTGGCTCAGTGGTTTAGCACCGCCTTCAGCCCAGGGTGTGATCCTGGAGACCTGGGATCGAGTCCCACGTTGGGCTCCCTGCATGGAGCCTGCTTCTCCCTCTGCCTGTGTCTCTGCCTCTCTCTCTCTCTCCCCGTGTCTCTCATGAATGAATGAATGAATGAATGAACGAACGAATGAATGAATGAATCTTTAAAAAATAAAATACAGGAGGAGGGGCAAGATGGCAGAAGAGGAGGGACCCCAAGTCACCTGTCCCCACCAAATTACCTAGATAACCCTCAAATCATCCTGAAATTTTACGAATTCGGCCTGAAATTTAAAGAGAGACCAGCTGGAACGCTACAGTGAGAAGAGTTCGCGCTTCTATCAAGGTAGGAAGACCGGGAAAAGGAAATAAAGACACAAAAGGCCTCCAAGGGGGAGGGGCCCCGCGAGGAGCCGGGCTGAGGCCGGGGCGAGTGTCCCCAGGACAGGAGAGCCCCGTCCCGGAGGAGCAGGAGCTGCACCAACCTTCCCGGGCAGAAAGGGGCTCGCAGGGAGCTAGAACAGGACCCAGGAGGGCGGGGATGCCCTCGGGCTCCCTGGGACACTAACAGGCACCTGCACCCCGGGAGAGCGCCCCGAGCTCCCTAAGGGCTGCAGCGCGTACGGGGGCCCCAGAGCAGCTCGGAGGGGCTCGGGCGGTGGCTCCGCGGAAGGGGCTGCGGGGCGGGAGCGCGAATCCACCAGTGCAGGCCCCGGAGCACAGGGCGCCGGGACACAGCCCAGGATCCGGCCTCCCCCGGGACAGGCAGAGGCCGGGAGGGCCCAGGACAGCGAGGACGCTCCTGCCCCGAGCTGAGCAGATCAGCGGCCCCGCCCCGGAGCCTCCAGGCCCTGCAGACGGAGAGCTCCGGAGCTACTGCGGGGGCTGACTCCAGGGCTGCAGAGCTGGCCCCGCCACTGTGGTTGTTCCTCCTGGGGCCTCACGGGGTGAACAACCCCCACTGAGCCCTGCACCAGGCAGGGGCAGAGCAGCTCCCCCAAGTGCTAACACCTGAAAATCAGCACAGAAGGCCCCTCCCCCAGAAGACCAGCGACACGGACCAGTTCCAGGGGAAGTCAAGGGACTCAGAGTATACAGAATCAGAAGATACTCCCCCATGGTTTTAGTTTTTTGTTTTTTTGTTTTGTTTTGTTTTGTTTCTTTCTTTTTGATTTCTGATTGCTTCCCCCACCCCGTTTGTTTTCACCTTTCTTTTTCTTTCTCTTCTCTTTTTTCCATTTTTTTCTTCTTTCCCTTTTTTCTTTTTCTCTTTTCTTTCCTTCTCTCTCTCTCTTTTTCTCCTTTTCCCAGTACAACTTGTTTTTGGCCACTCTGCACTGAGCAAAATGACTAGAAGGAAAACCTCACCTCAAAAGAAAGAATCAGAAACAGTCCTCTCTCCCACAGAGTTACAAAATCTGGGTTACAATTCAATGTCAGAAAGCCAATTCAGAAGCACTATTATACAGCTACTGGTGGCTCTAGAAAAAAGCATAAAGGACTCAAGAGACTTCATGACTGCAGAATTTAGATCCAATCAGGCAGAAATTAAAAATCAATTGAATGAGATGCAATCCAAACTAGAAGTCCTAATGACAAGGGTTAACAAGGTGGAAGAACGAGTGAGTGATATAGAAGACAAGTTGATGGCAAAGAGGGAAACTGAGGAAAAAAGAGACAATTAAAAGACCATAAGGATAGATGAAGGGAAATAAACGACAGCCTGAGGAAGAAAAACCTATGTTTAATTGGGGTTCCCGATGGCGCCAAAAGGGCCAGAGGGCCAGAATATGTATTTGAACAAATCATATTTGAAAACTTTCCTAGTCTGGGAAGGGAAACAGGCATTCAGATCCAGGAAATAGAGATCCCCCCCTAAAATCAATAAAAACCGTTCAACACCGTGACATCTAATAGTTAAGCTTGCAAATTCCAAAGATAAAGAGAAGATCCTTAAAGCAGCAAGAGACAAGAAATCCCTGACCTTTATGGGGAGGAGCATTAGGGTAACAGCAGACCTCTGCCCAGAGACCTGGCAGGCCAGAAAGGGCTGGCAGGATATATTCAGGGTCCTAAATGAGAAGAACATGCAACCAAGAATACTTTATCCAGCAAGGCTCTCATTCAAAATGGAAGGAGAGATCAAGAGCTTCCAAGACAGCCAGGAACTGAAAGAATATGTGACGTCCAAACCAGCTCTGCAAGAAAATTTAAGGGGGACTCTTAAAATTCCCCTTTAAGAAGAAGTTCAGTGGAACAATCCACAAAAACAAGGACTGAATAGATATCATGATGACCCTAAACTCATATCTTTCGATAATAACTCTGAACATGATTGGGCTTAATGACCCCATCAAAAGGCGCAGGGTTTCAGACTGGATAAAAATGCAGGACCCATCTATTTGCTGTCTACAAGAGACTCATTTTAGACAGAAGGACACCTACGGCCTGAAAATAAAAGGTCGGAGAACCATTTACCATTCAAATGGTCCTCAAAAGAAAGCAGGGGTAGCCATCCTTATATCAGATAAACTAAAATTTACCCCGAAGACTATAGTGAGAGATGAAGAGGGACACTATATCATACTTAAAGGATCTATCCAACAAGAGGACTTAACAATCCTCAATATATATGCCCCGAATGTGGGAGCTCCCAAATATTTAAATCAATTAGTAACCAAAGTGAAGAAATACTTAGATAATAATACACTTATACTTGGTGACTTCAATCTAGCTCTTTCTACCCTGGATAGGTCTTCTAAGCACAACATCTCCAAAGAAACGAGAGCTTTAAATGATACACTGGACCACATGGATTTCACAGATATCTACAGAACTTTACATCCAAACTCAACTGAATACACATTCTTCTCAAGGGCACATGGAACTTTCTCCAGAATAGACCACATACTGGGTCACAAATCGGGTCTGAACCGATACCAAAAGACTGGGATAGTCCCCTGCATATTCTCAGACAAAAATGCCTTGAAATTAGAACTAAATCACAACAATAAGTTTGGAAGGACCTCAAACACGTGGAGGTGAAGAACCATCCTGCTAAAAGATGAAAGGGTCAACCAGGAAATTAAGGAAGAATGAAAAAGATTCATGGAAACTAATGAGAATGAAGATACAACCATTCAAAACCTTTGGGATGCAGCAAAAGCAGTCCTAAGGGGGAAATACATCACAATACAAGCATCCATTCAAACACTGGAAAGAACTCAAATACAAAAGCTAACCTTACACATAAAGGAGCTAGAGAAAAAAACAGCAGATAGATCCTACACCCAACAGAAGAAGAGAGTTAATTAAAATTCGAGCAGAACTCAATGAAATCGAGACCAGAAGAACTGTGGAACAGATCAACAGAACCAGGAGTTGGTTCTTTGAAAGAATTAATAAGATAGATAAACCATTAGCCAACCTTATTTTTTTTTTTAGCCAACCTTATTAAAAAGAAGAGAGAGAAGACCCAAATTAATAAAATTATGAATGAGAAAGGAGAGATCACTACCAACACCAAGGAAATACAAACGATTTTAAAATCATATTATGAACAGCTCTACACCAATAAATTAGGCAATCTAGAAGAAATGGACGCATTCCTGGAAAGCCACAAACTACCAAAACTGGAACAGGAAGAAATAGAAAACCTGAACAGACCAATAACCAGGGAGGAAATTGAAGCAGTCATCAAAAACCTCCCAAGACACAAGAGTCCAGGGCCAGATGGCTTCCCAGGGGAATTCTATCAAACGTTTAAAGAAGAAATCATACCTATTCTACTAAAGCTGTTTGGAAAGACAGAAAGAGATGGAGTACTTCCAAATTCGTTCTATGAGGCCAGGATCACCTTAATTCCGAAACCAGACAAAGACCCCACCAAAAAGGGGACCAATATCCCTGATGAACATGGATGCAAAATTTCTCAACAAGATACTAGCCAATAGGATCCAACAACACATTAAGAAAATTATTCACCATGACCAAGTAGGATTTATCCCCGGGACACAAGGCTGGTTGAACACCCGTAAAACAATCAATGTGATTCATCATATCAGCAAGAGAAAAACCAAGAACCATATGATCCTCTCATTAGATGCAGAGAAAGCATTTGACAAAATACAGCATCCATTCCTGATCAAAACCCTTCAGAGTGTTGGGATAGAGGGAACTTTCCTCGACATCTTAAAAGCCATCTACGAAAAGCCCACAGCAAGCATCATTCTCAATGGGGAAGCACTGGGAGCCTTTCCCCTAAGATCAGGAACAAGACAGGGATGTCCACTGCTATTCAACATAGTACTAGAAGTCCTCGCCTCAGCAATCAGACAACAAAAAGACATTAAAGGCATTCAAATTGGCAAAGAAGAAGTCAAACTCTCCCTCTTCGCCGATGACATGATACTCTACATAGAAAACCCAAAAGCCTCCACCCCCAAGATTGCTAGAACTCACACAGCAATTTGGTAACGTGGCAGGATACAAAATCAATGCCCAGAAATCAGTGGCATTTCTATACACTAACAATGAGACTGAAGAAAGAGAAATTAAGGAGTCAATCCCATTTACAACTGCACCCAAAAGCATAAGATACCTAGGAATAAACCTAACCAAAGAGGCAAAGGATCTATACCCTAAAAACTATAGAACATTTCTGAAAGAAATTGAGGAGACACAAAGAGATGGAAAAATATTCCATGCTCATGGATTGGCAGAATTAATATTGTGAAAATGTCAATGTTACCCAGGGCAATTTACACGTTTAATGCAATCCCTATCAAAATACCATGGACTTTCTTCAGAGAGTTAGAACAAGTTATTTTAAGATTAGTGTGGAATCAGAAAAGACCCCGAATAGCCAGGGGAATTTTAAAAAAGAAAACCATAGCTGGGGGCATCACAATGCCAGATTTCAGGTTGTACTACTAAGCTGTGGTCATCAAGACAGTGTGGTACTGGCACAAAAACACACACATAGATCAATGGAACAGAATAGAGAACCCAGAAGTGGACCCTGTACTTTATGGTCAACAAATATTCGATAAAGGAGGAAAGACTATCCATTGGAAGAAAGACAGTCTCTTCAATAAATGGTGTTGGGAAAATTGGACATCCACATGCAGAAGAATGAAACTAGACCACTCTCTTTCACCATACACAAAGATAAACTCAAGGTGGATGAGAGATCTAAATGTGAGACAAGATTCCATCAAAATCCTAGAGGAGAACACAGGCAACACCCTTTTTGAACTTGGCCACAGTAACTTCTTGCAGGACACATCCACGAAGGCAAGAGAAATAAAGGCAAAAATGAACTATTGGGACTTCATCAAGATAAGAAGCTTTTGCACAGCAAAGGATACAGTCAACAAAACTAAAAGACAACCTACAGAATGGGAGAACATATTTGTAAATGACATATCAGATAAAGAGCTAGTTTCCAAGATCTATAAAGAACTTATTAAACTCAACACCAAAGAAACAAACAATCCAATCATGAAATGGGCAAAAGACATGAAGAGAAATCTCACAGAGGAAGACATGGACATGGCCAACATGCACATGAGAAAATGCTCTGCATCACTTGCCATCAGGGAAATAAAAATCAAAACAATAATGAGATACCACCTCACACCAGTGAGAATGGGGAAAATTAACAAGGCAGGAAGCAACAAATGTTGGAGAGGATGCGGAGAAAAGGGAACCCTCTTACACTGTTGGTGGGACTGTGAACTGGTGCAGCCACTCTGGAAAACTGTGTGGAGGTTCCTCAAAGAGTTAAAAATAGACCTGTCCTACGACCCAGCAATTGCACTGTTGGGGATTTACCCCAAAGATTCAGATGCAATGAAACGCCAGGACACCTGCACCCCAATGTTTCTAGCAGCAATGTCCACAATAGCCAAACTGTGGAAGGAGCCTCGGTGTCCATCGAAAGATGAATGGATAAAGAAGCTGTGGTCTATGTATACAATGGAATATTACTCAGCCATTAGAAATGACAAATACCCACCATTTGCTTCGACGTGGATGGAACTGGAGGGTATTATGCTGAGTGAAGTAAGTCAATCGGAGAAGGACAAACAGTGTATGTTCTCATTCATTTGGGGAATATAAATAATAGTGAAAGGGAATATAAAGGAAGGAAGAAGAAATGTGTGGGAAATATCAGGAAGGGAGACAGAACATAAAGACTCCTAACTCTGGGAAATAAACTAGGGGTGGTGGAAGGGGAGGGGGGCGGGGGTGGGGGTGAATGTGTGACGGGCACTGAGGGGGACACTTGACGGGATGAGCACTGAGTGTTATTCTGTATGTTGGTAAATTGAACACCAATAAAAATTATTTTAAAAAATATTAAAAAAATAAAATAAACTATTAAAAAAAATTAAGAGGACTGAAATAACATAAAACATTATTTCCTGACCGTGGTGGTATGAAGTTAGAATTACAAGAAGAAAATTGGAAAATTCACAAACATGTGATTAGAAATCATGCTACTGAACAACTGATGGGTCAAAGAAGAAATCAAAAGAGAAAATACCTTGAGACAAATAAAAATGGAAATGTAACACACCACTAATCTACCAAAATTTATGGGATGCAGCAAAAGCAGTTCTAAGAGGAAAGTTCATGGCAACAAATGTCTATCTTAAGAAACAAGACAAGTCTCAAATAAGCAACCTAACTTTATACCTCAAGGAACTAGAAAAAGGACAAAGGACAAAGTTAGAAGGAGGAAAGAAATAACAAAGATTAGAGTGGAAATAAATGAAATAGAGATTAAAAAGACAATAGAAAAAAAAAATCAATGAAACTAAAAGCTGATAAACAAAATTGACAAGACTTTAGCTAGACTCACAAGGAAAAAAAAATCTCAAAACCAGAAATTAAGGAGGTAATGTTACAACTGATAGCAGAGAAATATAAAGGATCCTAAGTGACTACTATAGACAATTATGTCAACAAATCGGACAATCTTCAAGAAATGGTAATTCCTAAAAACATACAACCTACCAAGACTGAATCATGATGAACTAGAAAATCTGAACAGCCTGAATACTAGAAATAATATTATTGGGAGATTTTTAAATTATTGACCAAACTCCTTGAGCACATGGCTTCACTGTTGAATTATACCAATCATTCAAAGAAAAAAATCAATACAAATCATTCTCAAATTCTTCCAAAAATAGAAGAGGAGAGAACTCTTCTACATTAATTTTACAAGGCCAGCATTTACAAGGCCTGATACAGAAACCAGATGAGAATACCACAAGAAAGGACAATATAGATGAGCATAAGAGCAAAAAAATTTTTCATTAAAATATTAGCAAACCTATATCAACATACATTAAAAGGATCATACACTGTAATCAAATGAGATTTATTCCAGGGATGTAAGGAAGATTCAGCATCCACAAATCAGTCAATATTATTCACCACAATAACAAAATGAAAAATAAAAACTTGATCATCTCAAATATATATAGAAAAAGAATTTAACAGGATTCAACAACTGTTGATTTTAAAAACTCTTAACAAAGAAGGAATTAATTTTTATTGGTGTTCAATTTACCAACATACAGAAAAACACCCAGTGCTCATCCCGTCAAGTGCCCCCCTCAGTGCCCGTCACCCATTCCCCCCCACCCCCCCGCCCTCCTCCCCTTCCACCACCCCTAGTTCGTTTCCCAGAGTTAGGAGTCTTTATGTTCTGTCTCCCTTCCTGATATTTCCCACACATTTCTTCTCCTAGAGGGGATGTGTTTCAACATAACAAAGGCAATATGTGACAAATCCTCAGCTAACATCATACTCAATGATGAAAAACTGAAAGCTTTTTCCTGTAAGATCAGGAACAGGAAAAGGATGCCCATTCTTGCCACTTTTATTCAACATACTGTTGGAATTCCTATCCAGAGCAATTATGAAAGAAAAATAAATAAAAATTATCTTAACCGGAAAGGAAGTAAACTGTCACTATTTATAGGTGGCATGATATTATACATAGAAAACCCTAAAGACTCCATCAAAACAGAATAAATGAATTCAGTAAAGTTGCAAGATACAAAATCAATATAAAATTATCTTTGTATTTCCGTACACAAAAATGTGCTATCAGAATAAGAATTTAAGAAAAGTATCCTATTTATAATGGATTCAAAAAGATGAAATATTTTGGAATACACTTAGCCAAGGAGGTGAAAGACCATACTCTGAAAACTCTAAGGCATTAAAGAAAGAAAATGAAGACACAAATCAACAGAAAGATATTCTGTGCTCCCAGATTGGAAAAATATTGTTAAAATATCTGTATAACCCAAAGTGATATATATACAGTCAATGCTACACCTATCAAAAGTCCAATATAATTTTTCACAGAAATAAAACAAATCCTAACATTTGTATGGAACTATAAAAGATCCAGAGTAGCCAAAACATCTTGAGAAAAAACAAAGCAGGAGGCATCATGCTTCCTAATTTCAAACTATATTACAAAGCTATAGTATTTAAAACATATAATATCAGCATAAAAACAGATATATAAATGGAAGAACAGAATAGAGAGCCCAGACATAAACCCATACATATATGGTCAATTCATTTATGACAAAGGAGCCAACAATGTACAATGGGGAAGAGAGAATCTTTTCAATAAAAAGTATTAGAAAAATTGGATAGTTGCATGCAAAAGGATGAAACTTAAACCACTCTCTTACACCATACAGAAAAATCAACTCAAAATAGATTAAAGAACTGAATGTGGGCAGCTCCGGTGGCCCAGGGGTTTAGTGCTGCCTTCAGCCCGGGGTGTGATCCTGGAGACCCAGGATCAAGTCCCACATCAGGCTCCCCACAGGGAGCCTGCTTCTACCTCTGCCTGTGTCTCTGCCTCTCTCTCTCTCTCTCTCTCTCTCTGTATCTGTCATGAATAAATAAATTAAATCTTAAAAAAAAGAATTGAATGTAATACCTGAAGCAATAAAAACTCTTAGAAAAAAACATACATGCTAAGCTCCT
Organism: Vulpes lagopus; assembly: GCF_018345385.1. Taxonomy (NCBI): domain Eukaryota; kingdom Metazoa; phylum Chordata; class Mammalia; order Carnivora; family Canidae; genus Vulpes; species Vulpes lagopus. Next base: position 19,203,166 of record NC_054840.1, read on the forward strand.
TTGACATAAGTTTTAGCAATGAATTTTTGTATCTGACACCAAAAGCAAAACAACAAAATAAAAATAACATGGGACTACATCAAACTAACAAGCTTCATACATCAAAGGAAACCAACAAAATGAGAATGAAATCCACTCAATAAGAGAAAATATCCCCAAGTCATACTTGACAAAGCACTAATATCCCAAAAATATAAAGAACTAATACAATTCAATAGCGAAAGCAATTTTAATTTTTAAAAAATGGGCAGAAAATATGCATAGACATTTCCCCAAAGAAGACAGAGATGGCAAACTGGTACAAAAAGATGCTCTACATTAATCATAAATAAAATGCAAATCAAAATCACAATGAAACATTACCTCACACCTGCTGGAATTTCTGTTATCACAAAGAAGAAAGGACAAGATGTGGAGAAGAAAGAATCCTTGTACACTACTGTTGGGTATGTAAATTGATATACCCACTTTGGAAATCAGTATGAAGTTTCCTCGAAAAATTAAAACTAGAACTCCCATATGATCTAGCAATTTGACTTCTGAATATTTGTCTGAAGAAAACAAAAAACAAAAAAAACTAACTCAAAAAGAAATATGCACCTCATGTTCATTGCAGCATTATTTACAATAGCCAAGATACTGAAACAATCTAAGTGTCCATCAGTGGATGCATAAAGAAATTGCAGAATCTATGTATGATGGAATAATAGCCATAAAAAAGCATGAAATCTTGCCATTTGCAACAACATGAATCAACCTTGAGGCCATTATGCTAAGTGAAGTAAGTCAGGCAAGAAGCAAAAACTACTGTATGATACATGTGGACTCAAAAAGTAAATACATTTAAAAAATCCTCATAGATATGGAGAACAAAATGGTGATTTCTGGAGTAGGAAGAAGGGGTAAAAGAAATGGGAGAAATGTTTTGTTCTTAATTTAAATAAATTGAGTATAAACAACAATAAATATAGTGTATTTAATCTCCTTTGTCGGTGCCTGACCAAAAAAAGCATCCAATAAAGCCTAGCTATTTTAATATTAATACTTTTGCAAAATAAATGAAATACAGCAACTGGGCATCCAGAAGGATAAGAGTGGGAAGGAAAGAAAAAGTATTTAAAGAAATGTTGCCGGGATCCCTGGGTGGCGTAGCGGTTTGGCGCCTGCCTTTGGCTCAGGGGGCGATCCTGGAGACCCGGGATCGAATCCCACATCAGGCTCCCGGTGCATGGAGCCTGCTTCTCCCTCTGCCTGTGTCTCTGTCTCTCTCTCTCTCTGTATGACTATCATAAATTAAAAAAAAAAAAAAAAAAAAAAAAAAAAAAAAAGAAATGTTGCCCCCAAGCTTCCCAAATTTGATGAAAACCATAAGCTCAGAGATCAAAGCAGTTTAATTAATACCAAGTAAAAATAAGCACAAAGAAACTCATTCCAAGTCATAGAATTTATTGATAGAAACCAGTGATACACAGAAAATCTTAAATGCATCCAGAGAAAGTGCATTACACACAGAACAAAGATAAGAATGATAGATGACTTTCATAAGAACTATGAAAGCCAGAAGATAATGTAGATACATCTTTGGAGTACTAAAGGAAAAACAAAACAATACAATATTAAAACAGGTGGTGAAATAACTTTCTCAGACACTGAGATAATTGTCATTTTACCTGAACATGAGGAAAAAAAAAAAAGGCAGTTTTTCAGGCAGAAGTAAAATGATACCAGATGGAAGTTTAGATCTGTGCACACACATGCACAGACACACACAATGAAAGCACCAGAAATGGTAAATACATAAATAAATATAAAAGATATCTTAGTCTCATGATTAATCTCTTTAAAACATAACCTATAAAAAATAGTAATGGCACCTGAGTGGCTGTCAGTTAAGCATCTACCTTCTGCTCAGGTCATGATCCCATGGTCCTGGGATGGAGCCCTGAGCATCAGGCTCCCTGCTCAGTGGGGAGTCTGCTTCTTTCCCTCACCCTGCTGCTGCCCCTGCTTTTGCTCTGTCAGATAAATAAAATCTAAAAAAAATATATAGTAACAAGGAATTGTAGAAGTAATATAGAAGTAAAGTGTATAAAAATAACAGCATAAAGAAAAGAGAAAATGGAAACATACTGATAGAAAATGTTTATATTATACATGAGGTAAAATACTATTGACTATAGAGTCTGAGAAGATAAAGAATCATATCTTAATCCACAGAGGAACTACTTAAAAATAAAATGGTTATAGATAATTAGCTTATAGTGGGGATGAAGAGGAATCATTTAAAAAAATCCAAAAGGAGGTAGGAAAAAGAAGAATGAATAGGAAAAACAGAAAGCAGGCAGTGAAATTGTTGAGAGAGAAATCAAAATCCTATTTCAAGTTTTCAAACTTTTCTCTCACTAATCAATAGAATAAGGAGACAATAATATTGTAGAAGACGACTTGAATGACTTGACCTAAATGTCCTTTATAGATTGCTCTATCCAAACTTAACAGAATATCAGAAATTTCATGCGCAAAGTAACATTCACAGAGTCAGATTTATTTCTGGCTATAAAATAAATCATAGTAAATTAATGGGGCTTAAGTGATACAAAATAACCACAGTGAAGCTAAAGTAGAAATCTCTATCAGAATGATGTCTGGGATGTCTCTCAAATGTTTGGAGATTAAACAATGATATTCTATATAATCCAGGAGTCAAAAAAATAATCACAGGAATTATTAGAAAGTATTAAACAAAAATGAAAACAAAAATTAAGAGTATGAAAATAAAGAAGTACAGGAAAATCTATAGCATTAAAATAATTATACTAGTTAAGAACGGTCAGAAATCAATGATGTAAGTAAGCTTCTAGATATGTGTCACAGAGTAATGGAAATCTATGTTCACACAAAGGTTACACTGAAATTCTCACTGCAGTTTCATTTCATTATAATTCTAAACTGGAAACAATCCATGTATCTTATCAACTCACAAATGCATAAACAAAGTGTGGTATATACATGTAATAGAATGCTCTTCAGCAATAAAAATAGCCTATTGTTACATGTAATACTCCCTACTTTTAAAAGCATTATGCTAAGTGAAAGAACCCAAACATAAAACACCATGTACTCTATGATTCCATTTATATGAAATTCCAGAACACTCAAAACAGATCAGTAGTTGCCGTAAGCCAGATATGAGGACAGGGTATGGCTGAAAACAACTACAAAGGAACTTTTGGAAAGACTATAAGAATTTGGATGATAGTTACAGGGCTGTGAATATTTATCAAAATTTACTGAGTTATACACTTAAAATTGTGGAGTTTTATTGTAAGTTAGAGTCGAATAAAGTTAATTTTAAATTATGAAAATCAATTACAGAAAAAAATACATATTGTGAACCTGTTTGAGATTCCACCCATGGAACCAAGAACCATTTAAATACATATGCAAGAGAACCTTCTCTTTCAGAAAAAGTTTTCTATAATTCTCAGTAGTGGAAGGTAACATTCATAGCGTTTATTTTTCAATATGAGTTGCCACTGGTGGCACTGCTGCTCCTAGAGCAAATGGGAAGTGTTTTATTTGCTTAATTTGCTCTGAGTTAGGCTAGAGAGAGAGTCTGTATCAGAAAGTATGGCTGGGATGCCTTCTGTGGGGATCTTTTCAGTTTATTTTCATGATCTATATATGCTATCCAATTTTATTAGCTTAACTGAATTTCCTTAGAAGCATATATAATATTTCTTCATGCATAATATGCTGAACTCTATGCGGTACCCAAATGATTTATTTAGGCTAAATTTGAAAATGAAGATGTACACACCTTTATGACTCAGCATTAACCAGCTGGATTTCTTCATTTATATTTATAAGGCCATTATGAAGATTTTAAATATAAATGAGAAACAGGGGGATCCCTGGGTGGCTCAGCGGTTTAGCGCCTGCCTTTGCCCAGGGCATGATCCTGGAGTCCCGAGATCGAGTCCCACATTGGGCTCCCTGCATGGAGCCTGCTTCTCCCTCTGCCTGTGTCTCTGCCTCTGTGCGTGTGTGTCTTTCATGAATAAATAAATAAAATCTTAAAAAAAATAAAAAAGAAACAGAAGGAGGAATTATACAAGTTGAAAAATTAGAAAAGCCCTTCTGGAAGAGATGGCAGTGTTTCTTTGTGCAAAGAGTGTAGTCTTTGAAATTGGAATATGTAATTTCAGGAGTGCTGATTTCATATTTTAGCTCTACCTCTTACCTCTTGAATGATTATGAACAAGTCATTGAATATTGCTGAGCCTCAGATCCATCCACTTTGTGGGTTATTGTGAAGATCAAATGAAATAATGTTCAAGAAAAACAAACACTTTGTATACCATAAATTAATGGCTGAAACATTTTTTTAAGATGAGCAAACAAATGGATCTTTATTTTTATATTCTATCTCAAATGCCCCTTCCTGTTGGTAATATAGGCTTCATCTTAGACAGGGTAAGCTCAGGTAAACCAGAGCTTCTTTCTGTTACTTTCTCCAGAGAGCTTTATCTATGTCCCACTGAGTCTTATGGAGTTCCTTGGATAAGGAGGACATAGCTGATCCACAATCACCATCACCTCTGCACCTCACATCTCCTAGGATGAATGTACATCAGCCCCAGTCCTGGTTGCTTGTGTTTATTTGCCCCAGAATTCCTGAAAATGTCACAGCTCCCTGTGTGGTCACCACATCTGAGTCTTCTTCTGGCCCATTGGTCCTCTCTCAGATCAGTGAGAGGCCTTTTCTAAAGTACATTTCTAACATGGAGATTTCATACTTCATATTCACCTTGGCACCCAGATATTCTTTTATTCAGCTTGATACTCAGATATCATCCTTTTGTTATTCTTAAATCTTCTACACCCAGCACAGGGAAAGCTAGGAAATAGATAGAAACAAGTACATTTCAGGTAAAAGAAGTCGTGTGAATAAAGGTCTAAGCATGGAGATGAAAAATGTGGAGGTATGATCAGGAAAAGTGAGATGAAAGGTGGTTGGGATGTAAGGTATTGAGAGAGGAAATAAAAGCAATGGAACTAGACAGACTAGTGTTCTCACTAAGAAAATCCTTAAATGCCAGACTGAATAGATTTATCCTAATTCAAAGGCAATGGGTTTTTTGAGGAGAGATGTAACATGATCAACATTTGCATGAGGAAGTTCATTGTGGTAGAAAGGAGAATGGAGAGAAAGGAGGATGGAAAACCACTTGTAAGGAGGCTGCTTTCATCCCACACAACATACTGGGGTTTAACACCCCCTACCACCACCACACACACCACTGTATTTCTCTAGGACACGTGCAAATGCTCACAGAAGTCAGGGAAGGCCCAACATTTAGAAAAGTTAGAGGGGAGAAAAACCCAAAATGAAACTCTGTTTCTATAAAGAGCTAACCTATATAGTAGAAGACTTTCACCTTTCACCTCCCTACCCCAGCTGTCCTGCCAGGTAACAGCCCTATTTCAGCCTACATAAGAAAAGGTATTTCATGGTACACTATTTTCCTGGGGCAATTTGAAACCATTTTTCAACCAACTGTGGTTCTTTTTCTTGTCCTTTCTTAATCAGTTTGTGAAGGACGTTGTAACCTTTGAAAATCAATTTATGGTCTTGTCAGGAAACTGTCCTTTTAAAAAAAATTGGATGCAGTTGTCCAATTGGACACACCACAAGCAAGACAGAGAATTCTCAAGAAATCACAAATACAAAGGAATTAAATCAGTTTAACCGTGTCTCCCACATCTGACTACATCTGAATTTAGAAACTTTTCTTTGAAGGCAGAATTTTTTTCTCATCTATTTCTACATTCCTACCCACCAAACTTCCATAAATCCCCCACTAATATTTAATGAGAGCCCACAGTGATATGCCCAATATTTAGATGGCCTAGTCAAGAAATCCTTTTCTTGTGCACACAGTAAATTTGAGATTACATTGTGGGAAAACATAGCAAAGGAAATAATTCAATTTTTGTTTCAGATGTTCACAGTTCAAGTGCCATAATAATCCCATATTGAAATTTGAGAAAATTTCAATACAGTGAAATTGTCACTGTAACTCTATAAATAGTTTCAGAGAGGCTCAGGCATGTATTCACCCAAAGTCACACAGTTAGTCAATTATAGATGCACAATTAGAACCCATAGTCTTATTCCAGAGCTCCCATGCTGAATGGCCATAGTATCTTGCCTGGAATTGAACTAACTCTAACCTCTGGTCCTAAATCGTGCTGTTCTGTGCACTGAATATAGTTAGGTGTGTATAGGTTTCTCCTTCAAACGTTCTGAGAAATAATGGCATTTAAAGAGCTTACTTAGAAAAGTGCCTGACACTAAATGTGAATTTAATAAAATGAAAGCTAATATTAATATAACTAATAAAATAGAGGGGGGGGATTTCTATCTGATGTTTTCTAGAAGAACCTGAAATCTTTAAATGCCAGGATGAATTTCAAATGTGAGAGGGATTTAGATAAATGCTATAATTCAGCAACCACAGACTGGGTGTGATGTAGTGGAAAGGATCCAAAGACAGAAGAGCCGTGAATATAGATTCTAGCTCTACCCTGGGATTAGTTATTTTATTAATTATGATCATAAGAGTCTAATATTGTTATGGCTAGAAGGGACATTAGAAATAATCTAATCCAAGATAGATGATAGATAGATAGATAGATAGATAGATAGATAGATAGATAGATAGATATAGGATATATATATATATATTTTTTATAGACATATGTATCTATCTATATATTTTAAAGACTATTTATTTATTCATGAGAGACACAGAGAGAGAGAGGCAGAGACACAGGCAGAGGGAGAAGCAGGCTCCTTGAGCAGAGCCCAATGTGGGACTCAGTCCCGGGACCCGAGGATCACAACCTGATCCAAAGGCAGATGCTCAACCACTGAACCACCCAGGCATCCCTAATCCAATATATTTTAACTTTACTTGTAGGTGGACCCATTGAGACCAAAGGTAATATTCAAGGAGGCTATAACCTCCCCGCAAGCTTGTAGGCAAGCTTTGGAATGTGTTAGTATACATTGTTGTTGTTGTCTACTCACCACTCAACACCACCTCCCACCCCATCCCCACCAAGAAAAACATCGTCATTGTTTTTATGGTATTATAAGAATTAGGAGCCATTTATCTGGAACAACTTCTAAATATCTTAGTCCCATATAGAAAATTGAGTATTTTTACACAGCTGGTCAATGACAAAGCCAGAACTAAACTGTTTGTTTTTTCTTATACCAATGAAAATTATTTCTAAAATATGCTTTTGTATTTAATGTTTGATCTAGCCTGCTTAGCCAATAAAAGGTGAACAGTGAATATGAAATTTAAGCAGTCAGAGAATGCATTTGTTTTATTTACAGTGTTCCAGTGCCAAGAACATACCCAACACATGGTAGGGTCGCAATAAACATTTGTTGAAAGAACGACATTAACTGGGCTGACACTGAATTCTTGCCAGGTTAGATTTCAGAGAACAAAATACATATTTCAACCACATGGTGGTGCCATTTTATAGTTTATTTGAAAAATGAAGTACAGAAGCAACCAAAAAATCCAACATACTACTTTTTATTGTATATAAAAAAGGGGGGATTTAAATTCAGGCTATGAAACTATTTAGATAACTTATCTGGCAAATATACTCATTTAGAAACCTTTAAAAGGTAAAGTGGCTAGAATCCTTGAATTACTGATAGAGAACAGTAATGTTTCATATGAGCAGTTTTTACTTTCACTGGTTTAGTTCAAAGAATGTCTTAATCCAAATGACATTTACTTGGTAGCTGGTAGGGACTACATTACACTTCTCTATTGGTCAGTAAGAACCCATTGGGACTGATGAAAGCATTCACAAAATAGCTGAATCCAGATTAAGATCCCACTTAATATCTACGTGACATGTGAGCTACAAAGATCTCAGAAGGAGAAACAGTGAGAACTGGAGCTTTCCCAGATTTCTGTATTTTATCTCATATTAAGGTAAATCAAAGAACTGGAGACTCAGAGGTAGAAAATAAAACCTTGTAAGGGGGTAAGTGATAGAGCCATAGGGAAGGGCAGTTAATAAGTCTACTAGTGCCAATTCTTAAGGAACAGGTGACTCTCAATTATTTTAGTTTTCACATTCACTAACAGGGATGGGAGACTAAATGAGAATTCCACCCACCCTCCTCAACACTATTTCAGACCTTCTGGCTTTCTTTCTAATATTTTCAGGCTGCCTCTGCATTCACCCTACCTGAATACGTACATGTTCTTTCTTTCACACACAAACACATACACACATACACACACACACAGCGCATTCATTACATTGCTTTTTTCAACTATGGTCATCAGTTTCATCCTCTGTGTAGTGCCCTAGGTTTCAGGTTGATATATGACCAGTCATTAAATTACCACTTCCCACATATATCTCTATGTAAGTGACTTTTATCCACTTTTTCTTTCATTTAAGTTACCTGATAGTAAGTCCATCATTCTGAATCATTCCAAAACAGATATACCTCAAATTCCAAACCACCTAGGGTAGAATTGGACTACATTCCCCCTATAAACCATTTGCGACAGGCTAGTGAAAAGAAACAAAGACAGTCCCTGGACAGGCAATAGGGCATGGCTGGCATAGATTCCACTTTGGAGATTTTCTTTGGCTCTCTTCAGTAGCCTGTTCTAAGCCCCTGGTCATACATCCTTACCTTTTTTTTTTTTTTTTACCATATCCTCAAGGTCTTCATGTAGTCTTTTAGTCTTTTTTTTTTTTTTTTATTCAAAGCTCTTAGATACACAATCCAAAATCTTGCTGATTCAATCTAGTAAAAATAATTCCTCAAAATTAACAAAAATATTCCTTTACGCAACCAAATGAAAATGGCATTTTATCAATGACTCATAGCATTATATTAGAACGTCCATCCCATCAGTGAAATCCCCTTAACCTTCTCAGGGGTTTGCAAACTCAACAGAGTTTAGAGGAGAAATTGGAGGGTGATAAAAAAAAAAGTTTGTGTGTGTACACACACACAATTTGACATTGTTGAAATAAATTTCTCTCTTTTTTAAGTCTTACAAAAGGATAGATGATCATCTATAGCTGAGATCTACATTTTTTTAATGGATAGTGGGTGGCAGCATGCAGACAGAAGTAGTTGAAAAACCTGCTTTGAAGAACATGATATTAAGAGTTAGCAGTGAAGGCAGAATCTGACATTTCCTACAAAACTCTTAGGAAGTTCCAAAGCTGTGGCTGGCAAAGCTGTGGCTGGCAAGAGGGGTAAAAAAGAAAAAAAAAAAAGAAATGGAGTTTTTGGTTGTAAGCAATTATGAGGAGGTTGGTAGCTTTATGACATATCAAAAGCTAAACTGCAGGCCAACTATCGTACCAGAAAGAACCATGGAAAGAGACGGTTAAGAAGAACCCTCCTATGGTCAGAGCAAACCTCAAAGCCTAGTCTCAAAAACTACCACAGCTTGGGTTTATTTGTATTGGACTATAATTCCACTTATGCCCCAGGGCATTATTGAAAACAATAGGGGCATCAGCCAGCAATTAGAGGACCCTAAAATTGAATAGGATATTAAAGTAAGCTGATAATTTAACAGAGAGGCCAGAGAACATTATCCAAAGAGAACCCTGCTAAAATCACCATCATTCCAAATGGACCTGTGTGCATTCCCAAAATTATGTCCTTTAAAGTGCAATATCAGAGGGTCCACACTGACAAAGAAATAGTCTTCACTAAAATAACCTAACCAATTCACTAAACAAATTAATGTGCCTATAACAACAAAACAAGCGCCAGAATGGGATAAGGAGACTCAGCATCCAGGATTACTATATTACCCAATAAAATAGGAAGGTATGACTCATGCACATTACAAAAAAACCAGGCACTCAGGATAGAATCAGGAAAAGATGCAGATATAGAATTTAATAGACTAAGACTTCAAAACAGGCAGTAGAGCCACAATTAACTAAAAAAAAAAGCAATGCTTAAAGGAAGCTAGGATGATAGTATCTTATCAAATAGTGAATACCCATAAGGAGCTAAAAGTTCAAAAAATAAGTGGAAATTATTGAAGTTATCAAACTAATTTCATGTATCATTCAATAACCATAATGAAATAGTCCTTAAAGTAGATTTGAGTAGAGTACGTTTGAATTGGAACAATTATCAGTGAACTATAAAATAGAACAAGAGAGCCTATTTAATCTGAAAAAAACAATGGGGATAAAGACTGAAGAAAAATTAACAGAGCTTAAAAAATAAGATATTGAGCTAAAATCTCCCAAATTTGATGACAATTAGAATAGTCTTTTTAACAAATGATGCTGGGATTACTAGGTAGCCACGTTCAAAATAATTTAGATTTCTGCCTTATATCATACAAAAAAAGTAACTCAAAATGGACCAAAGGCCTAAATTTAAGTGCTAATACCTCAAAAACCTTAGAAGAAAACAAAGGTATGCATTAAGAGAAATTGTGCTTCAAAGGAAACCATCAAGAAAGTGGGAAAAAAAAAAGACACTGAATAGGAGAAAACATTTCAAATCATATTTATAAAGGACTCTAAGCTAGAATATGTAAAAGAAAAACTTTTACAACTCAATAATGAAAAGAGAGATAATGCAATTAAAACTGGATGAGGGCTTTGAATTGACAGTTTCTCCAAAGGGCATATATAAGTGGTTAGTAAGCAAATTAAAAGATACTCAATGTCATTAGCCATCAGAAAAATGCAAATCAAAACCACAATGAGAAAGCACTCTCTGCCCACTAAGATGCCTATTATCAAAAAAGACAGATAAGAACACATGTTAGTGAGGATGTGGAGAAATTGGAAATATCATGTACTGCTGGTGGGAGTGAAAAAATGGGGGAACCATTTTAGAAGACAGTATTCCAGTTTCTTAAAAGATTAAATATGGATTTGCCGTATGATCCAGTAATTTCGCCCCTACCTATATATCTAAGACAGTTAAAAACATATGACTACTAAAAACTTGTACACAAATGTTCACAGTTGCATTACTTAGAATAGACAAAAAAAGTAGAAACAAGGGTAATGTCCAACAACTGATGAATGGATAAGATGGGATATATATCCATGTTATAGGGTATTATTAAGCAGTACAAATAAATGAAGTATAATAAACGTCATGACATGAATGAACCCTGAACATATTATGCAAAATGAATCCAGTTACAAAAGACCATATTATGTTTGAACCCAATTACAGGAGTTATCTAGAAGAGGCAAATCTGTAAGACATACAGTTAAACAGTGGTTGTTGAAGCCTGCGGGGACTGATGGAGCATAAAGAGGGATGCCAGTGGAATGGGATTTCTTTTTGAGGTGATGAAGTGTTCTAAAATGTATTGAGGTTATGGCTGCATTGTTCTGTGAATATACTAAAACCAAAGAGTTTTACTTTTTAAATCTGAATTGTATGGCATGTGATTTGTATCTCAAAAAAAGCTGTTAGTTCTTTTAAATGACAGGTCCTCATGGAATTTCATGAAAATGAGAATAAACTTCTAAAAGCTCTTAGAGGCTAAAGAGGTTACCTATAAAAGAATAGGAATCAGCACGGTATTAAAAAAAAAAAAAAAAAAACAGTCATGCAGGAAAAGAGCCAAGATTTCAAAATTCTGGAAAAGAGTTTAATTTTCCATTTGATTTCCACACCAAAAATATTCAAGTATAAGTAGTGTGTTAGTTTTCTATTGCTGCATAACAAATTACTACAAATGTAGTTTAAAACAATCTACACTGAGCAACTCCCCTGTGTCAGAAGCCCAAGCCTGGTTTAACCAGGTTCTCTGCTTGTGGTTTCACATAGCAGTAATCTAGGGACTGGCTGGGTTATGTTCCTTTCTAGAGCTCTAAGACCTCTCCAAACTCACAAGGTTGCTAGAAGAATTGAGTTCCTCATGGTTATAGGGCAAAGGTCCTCTCTTTATGTTTTCAAGTGGGGGCTAATTTTAGTTCTTCCAGCACCCCTCAGATCCTTGCACTGTGGCTCTTGCAGACCCTCTTACAACATGGGAGCCTGCTTCATCAAAGTCAGGATAACCTCCTTCTCCAGTCACCTACTGTGTCATCTGTTAGTCACAAGAGTGACTATCCCATCACCTTTGCTAGATGTCAGTCATAGTTTCCTATCCACAATCAAGGGGAGGGGCCTATACAAGAAATTGACTCATTTGAAGGTCATCTTAGAATCCTTTCTACCATACAGGGTATACGTCTCAGAAAGTTGATTCTCCTTATGCCTTTTCAGAGAAGTGATATCAGATATGCTCTTATAAAACACACACCCCCCCCCAAAAAAAAGGGAAGAGAAAAAAGGAGTTGTGATACAAAAGAATATCATTTTGATAGTGTTGCAGTGAACTCGGGGGCTGATCACAAGAGCTGATTATTATTATTATTATTATTATTATTATTATTATTAACATTTTAAGGAGTTTCCAGGCCAGTTGTTAAATGTGGTCAATATTAAAAAATAAATATATAATAGGCATATTTAAAAACAGATAATACTCAAATTTATCACTTCCTTATTTTGCTACATTTTCTTACTACCGATGCCCAAGATTACTTACATCTATTTTATCTTTATGGCAGGCATCCTCAATAATAATGAACTACTGCACATCTCTAATTCTGCCTTCAGTGACTTCAAGATGGCAGTTTGAAATTAGCCATTTAGGGACTGTTCATACCATAGAACTTCACAAATATTACAAATAAGTCCGTATCTCTTGTCACAGAGCTGATTGTTAAATATTTAGTATATCACTGATTGCAGAAATAAATTTTAGATTTCAAGGTACTATGCCCCCTAGCAAAGCAGCAAGAATTGGCTCTTTATAGCTATGAATTTTGAATAAAAAGATGACAGTAAAAGGTTTTGAAAGTTTGAGAAATGGGGGAAATATTCAAAAGGTAGAACAAGGGATTCAGATATGGATATAGTTATGGAGTCTGACTCATTCTCCAACCTAAACCTTCCATTCCAAGGTATTCTGGAATAAGAAATTCTTAATACATTTGGTAAAGATGACTACTCGTAGTTCCTAGTTCTGAAGGGTATTAATCCCTAGAGAGGTTCTATAGTAAATTCTTTCCTCTGGCTGATCCTGTGGAGTAACAGGGAGAATAAAGATCACTGGCCTAAGTGGATCATACATTTATGAGATCATTAGTCCAGAGAACATAATATTCCTTTAAGCTTCACCTTTACTGAAATACAAGAATATTGTAGGCAAAGGATAAGCCCTGAAAAATTTCTTGAGGTCAAGCACAGGCTTTACACAGAACAGATGCTCAGTAAATATTATATTTAGATGTCATATTAAATTGAACTGAGCTGAGCTACCTAGCAAAGAATTAAGGCCTATGTCTAGTACTTTACACTAAAAATGATTTAAGGATCAGAGATGATTTTCTCAGAATGCATGTTTATGAACAAAATTAATTCAACGGTCTCATATTTATGAGCATACCGTGTAAACATTTTATATGTGAGGAGTCCCAGTGGCACATATTTATACCCTAAAATACAATTTTATTTATTCTATGGAAAACAATTAGAAAGCTCCAACTAAATGTTAAGAACACAACTCTTCGCTAATATGTTTCTTTTCTTTATATGCATTTTGAGTATTTTTTAAAGAATTTATTTATTTATTCATGAGAAACACAGAGAGGCAGAAACATAGGAAGAAGGAAAAGAAGGAGGAGAAGCAGGCTCCATGCAGGAAGCCCAATGCAGGACTCGATCCTGAGGCTCTGGAATCATGCCCTGCGCCAAAGGCAGTTTCTCCACTGCTGAGCCACCCAGGTGTCCCACATTTTGAGTATTTTATTTTGAACCAGAATGCTAGGGATATACCTGGTTAACACTGTTTGACTTCTACTTTTGAGAAGACTTTTTTGAAATCAGAAACAGTTAAAATTTACAATAATTTTCTCATACAGAAGGAATATGGAGGGAACTTAAATATTTGAAATGTTTCATTCTTCTGCAAACTTCTCAGTGAACTCTTGAATCTAATATCTTATAAGTAGATATCCCTGTGATTCTAATATTTCACTTTTCATTGTACAGGGTGAAATTTCTAATATTGTCCTGGTAAATGGCTATCTTGGTCAAGAGGCCAATTTGCAAAACTTTTTTGTAATCTCCACCAACTGCAATTCAGTGCTAAGTTTTGAGCTTTGCAATACACAAGAACCCTGAACTTGCTATCTGATTTCATTTCATTCAACATTTAATGACTGCTAACAGGTACACTTACAATAGTTCTTCAACCAATTCATGACTTCTAGTCCTTAATGCCTTCATACTCTCATTATCCATCAGCCCCATTTTATCTCTATTTTCTCACATCACCAGCTTAGAATCCATGTTTCACTACTACAATAACTGCTTTGAAAATACCCAGGGTTTTGTTCCCCTTTCTGCCTCTATCATACTTACAAAAATAACTCAACCATCCATCATTTCTATGAATATACCAGAGAAGTTAGAGTCTTTCAACTAGATAGGACAGTATATTAATTTCCTAAAACTGCTGTAACAAATCATCACAAATTTTTTGGCCTAAAACAACATAAAATTATTCCCTCGCAGTTCTGGAGGCCAAAAGTCTGAAATCATTGTCACTGGACTGAAACCAAGATGTTGTCAGGGTCATTCCCCTTCTAGAGTCTACTGTGGAGAATATGTTCTTTGGCTTTCCCAGCTTCTAGTAACCCTTGGCATTACTTATCATGTGCCAGATGGCTTCAATTTCTACCTCTGGGGTCATATTTCCTTCTCCTCTTCCGTGTATAATGTTCCTCTGCTTCATTCTTATGCCATCATCTACATAGACATTCTGGGGTAATTTCCTCAATTCAAAATCCTTAATCATATATTGCAAAAACTTTACAATGTCAGTTAACATTCACAGGTTCCAGGATATAGGATCTGATACCTTTGGGGGACTATTCATTAACCTACCACAAATAGTTGCACTTTAAATTCATGATCTCAACATTTAAATAGGTACTAACATTGCCTAATCTTACTATATCAACTGACTTTCCAAGAGTCATCTGTTCTCTCTCAACTATGTCATGTGGTCATTTGTTCTTTCTCAACTATGTCATGTGATCTCTTCCAAACTTCTCTCTTAGTCTTTCTAAGACTGAGTCTACACATGATTTTTTTAAAGATTTATTTATTTATCGGTGAGAGACACACAGAGAGAGAGAGAGAGAGAGAGAGAGGCAGAGACATAGGCAGAGTGAGAAGCAGGCTCCTCACAGGGTGCCCAATGGGGGACTCGATTCTGGATCTTGGGATCATGACCTGAGCCAAAGGCAGGCACCCAACCGCTGAGCCACCCAGGCATCCCTACACATGATGTTTTATTTCCCAGTCCGCCATCCTCATTCTGTGCCACTGCTCAGTTGCTTACTATGCATAGCCACAGCTCATACAACCCCTATAGTTCCTTCTTAATTCAGAGCACTTTACACATATCATTCACTCTCAGATGTGTTGCATTCCACTACTAGTCTTCTTCTCATCTCCAAACCAAAACCAAGATTCTCCTTGCTTAGTCCTGTGGTATCATAAAATATCATGTTATGTGGGTCTTTTCAGGTAATACTATCTGGTTTCCAATTTCCACAATGTCCACATTCTCCCCACCATCTATATACTTTGTCTATTTAATGTAACTGAAGACCATGATTATTTATTCACCACTGTATACTTACTATTTAATCCAATGTCTGGAACCTAAAAGGTACTTAATGATTTTCTAAATGAATTCTAAATGATAAACTAAACTGATACTGAATGATGAAACCTCATAATTTTATGTTGAAATAAATGTATGGCTGAAAGTATGAACTTGGGAGTCAGAGAAACTTATATTTGAATTCTGGCTTCCTCATGTCTTAACTGGAAGAACTTGGGCAAATTAAATTATATCTTGATATTCTACATACCACTGATTAAAAAACAGTGTCAAGTTACAATTCTACCTCTGAACCACTTCTGTGATTATGGACCTTATCAGACCTCAGTTCTTCATCTTTCAAACTGTGGCCTTGGGGCAACCCGGGTGGCTCAGCGGTTTAGCACCACCTTCAGCCCAGGGCGTGATCCTGGAGACCCGGGATCAAGTCCAATGCTACGATCCCTACATGGAGCCTGCTTCTCCCTCTGCCTGTGTCTCTGTCTCTCTCCTCTCTGTGTATTCTCATGAATAAATAAATAAAAACCTTTAAAAAAAATTGTGGTCTTGGATTCGGTGAGGTCTGACATTCAAATCACATCCAATATTCTATAATTCTCTTTTTGTGTAAGATTCTAAGTGGGAAAATTCAATAGGACAAAAATTTAAAATTTTTGACAAAATTTATATAACTATGCTGAATACTTATGATCTTTTAAACATTTGAATGTTTGTTTGTAGATAGAACCTAGTACATGAAAATGCTGGTCATCCAGGTTTTACTGTGCTTGATTGAGGGGTTGACAAGCCACACTATTTGCCAATCATCTTTCATCCTACACATTTGACAGATTGGAAAGCTGTGACAAAGAACTAATTTCAGTTCAGCTTGGGTTATTCTTTGAAACTTTCACAGAACTAGATGGATGTGCTCTATGTGAAACAGATGATAGTTCTGAACAACCCATCTGTGAGATGGATAGGTAAGAGAGTATGAGTTCACTAAGAATTTTTATTTTATGCAATGTCAGAATATGGAGAAGAAAATTAACCTTTTTGGTACAAAGCAATATCATATGGAGAAACCACCAGCTACTAATTATAAAAATATTTTAAAAATTATTTCAGGTCATCTTTCAGGCAAGAACTGAAGGTAAGCACATATGGATAATAGACCTTGATATCAGAACAAAGAAGGATATATAAGATATGCGTGCACTGCATAACACGGAAGAAAAAACATGAACTTGGCGTCAGAGTTATCTGAGTTCTAGCTTTGGCATTGCCACAAGCTTGCTTCATAATAATATATCATATGAAAAGTATATAATGCCAAAGTGTTTTCCTCTGCACTAAGACATATTGACTCAATTGATTCTTGTTAACTCTCCACAATATGTATATCAGTTAAAATAATCTAATGCGAGTAGCAGAAGACTTAACTTGAAGCAGTTTACATAATAGAAATATTTGTAATTTCATGCAATACAAAGTCTTGTGACCAAGTATCGGACGGTTGTTTGATTCAATGAATCAACAATGTCATACAGGGTCCCGGTTCTTTTCATCTTTGAAGTCTCATCCCCTCTTAGTTACATGATGGCTGCAGCAATTTCAAAAATAACACTTTCACACACAATGCTTAAGAACCAAAGTGACTTTCTGATGTCTTTTAGAAAATACAAGAATTGAAAACATTTATTTTTTTTTGTTTTTAAAACATTTATTTTTATTGAATATATATGTACAGTAAGAGAGGAGAGGTATGCATGCATGTACAAAGGAATGCAGGAATATACTATACTTGATACCTTAAAATATTTTGGTCAAATTGAGTGTAATAAAATTGGTTGGTTACTCCTAATTGTCCTGGACAAAGTGGAGAAAGAAAAGGATAATCCTGGGATTCCAATTCTCAGCTCAAGCACTTCATAAATGACCTGAAGATTTGGCTTTAAAATAAAGCCAAATCTCCTGTAGCTGCAGAGCTGAAATTGTTGAAAACCAAACCTGGAGCCTTATCCTGAGAGTCGCTAAATTATAATGTATGTAAGTTGAATTCCCAACCTCAGAGTGCTGCTGTTAAAATATGGACATTGATTAGGATAGAATAAGATTCTCAAAATGGGAATGGAAACATATGGGAAATTCCTGATGAAGCTGGACCCCTAAATTTGCTGAATCATCTTTGCATGTGAAAACTACCAATTATATTCCCCATCTAAGATGATTAACCCTGCTTTGCCTGAGGAAACCATAATGGCCTCCCTTGAAATAACTACAGCACTACTAATTCTCTTCAGGTTCCCCCACCCTCATGCTCTTGGTTTCTACACCTATAACTAGACTGGAGTCCCAGCAGGCCCTGCAAAGTAAGGTAACAAAGTGTGGTCAATGAAGAGGTGGGCTATACTCCAAAATAACTACATTGAGGATATGGAATAATGGTAGAAGGAACACAAAATTTACTCAGGCTGAATTTATTGATATCAGCCCTTTAAGCAGAGAATCTGAATGTAATGTTGCAGCATAGAGGGTTGAAAAGGACCCTGTTTGGTAGGCTGAAATATAGACCAAAAGGTGGCCTAGTCTACATTAACTTGAAATGCCCAAACTGCCTTGGTAAAAGGATACAAAGGCTTAGGGAAATTGGTTAAAATGTATATATCATGTAAGAGATTCTTACTCACCTTTGCAAACTCACCAGAGTTTCCAGCTTACAATTGGACTATGAGAAATAAATTTGTGAGGGAAGCCCCAACATCCTTAAAGAGCTTTGTAGTCACTCTTTTCTAGCTTAGAAATTATGATGGAAGCTGCTATCACTAAATTAAGGGGATGCCAAGGGGATTATTGGATTTCAGGGTGGCAGAGGCCAAGTAAAAGCACTTAATCAAAGGCAAGGTAGGTATGGTTGTCCTAGGAAGAACGGACCCAAAGTGGCCATCAGAATAGTGTAATTAGAAGAGATGTATGATGTTGGCTAGTTGAGCACGGTTTTCCTAGGAGTCAATAGATGCAAAGTCTATTAAATTCGTACTTGATTTGTATAAGCAAAAGAGTTATAGGTCAAGTGAACTAAAGTCTAACTGAAATAATAAAAATAGAGTCATGTTCAAACAATCAATTCCCAGATTTGAGTCAGTTTACAGACCCAGAGTCTCAGGAATGAAAGGGAGGCTGCAGTCCTCTTGAGGAAGAACCCTATTTACACCATCAAAAGTTTGTACTGTCAATATTTATTTCAGCTTTCCCCAAAGGTACCCACAGACTTTTACCAAAGTGACTGTACCTTAGGGAAAAGAAAATAATCAGGGATTATTGGGCACTGGCTCTGAACTGACACTAATTCAAGGAGAACCAAATTTTACCATGTTCCACCACTCAAGGTAGGGTTATGGAAATCATGTGATTAATGGGTCTTTTTAGTTCAGATTTGTCAAACTGATTTTGTGGTTACTTTCCCAGTCCTGGAATTCATAGGTGAATGGACACACTCAGCAACTGGCCCAACCCACATATTGGTTCCTTAACTCATGGAGTGAGGAATATGATGGTAAGAAAGCCACCAGAGCTATTCTACCTAGGAAAGTAATAAACCAAAAGCAATACTGCATTCTCAGGAAGATTGTAAAGCTTATGGCTATCAAAGACTTGAGTGTGATTCCTACCACATTTCTATTCAACTTGCCAATTGGCTTGTGTAGAAAACAGGTGGATCTTGGGCAATGACAATGGATTATCGTAAGCTTAACCAGGTGGTGACTCCAACTGGAAGTAGTTTCACTACTTGATCAAATTAACATATATTCTGGTAGCTGGTATGGAACTATGTATATAGAAAATGCTTCTTTCTCATACCTGTCAGTATACCATCAGAAGTTGTTTGATTTCAGCTAGCAATGCCACAACACTTTCATGGTTCTCCCTCTGGGGTGTACCAACTCTCCAGCCCTAGGTCATAATTTAGTTTACAGGCATCTTGGCTGCCCCTTCCCTTTTACTGATCCATAACATTAATGAAAGGCTGTTTGGACCTCATGAGCAAGAAGTAACCACTGTAGACTTACTGGTAAGTTACTTGTATGTCAGAGGGTGAGAAATAAATCTGAAAAAATTTCAGGGGCATCTACCTCAGTGATATTTCTGGAGAACATGTGGAGATAATCCTTCTAAGGTAAATAATAAATTATTGCATCTGGCCTCTCCTACAACCAAGGAAGAGGAACAATCTAGTGGAATTCCTTGGATTTTGGATTCCCCAAATCCAATTCTTTGGATTTTGGATTCCCCATTGGAGTATGGCACTCCAGTCCATTTACTAGTGACTAAAGAAGCTGCTTGTTTTGAATGAGACCCGAACAAAAGAGGGCTCTGTGACAGGTTTAGGCTGCTGTGCCAGCTGTTTCACCACCTGTGTTACATGATCTAGTATATATAGTGGTGTTTGAAGTGTCAGTGTCAGGTAGGGATGCTGTCTGAATCTTTGGTTGGCCCCTAGAGGTCAATCACAGTGAAGAACCCTAGGATTTTGGAACAAAGCCCTGGCATTTTCTGTAGATAACTGGATAATCAAGCACCTGGCTTGATACAATGGTCAAATGGTATTTTTTGAAGACTTAATTACCAGTCTTGGCGGCAATACCTTTCGGGGCTGAAGCAAGGTTCTTTGCAAGGATGCATATGTGCTAAATCAGCGCTGAGTATATGGTGCTCTTTCTCTCATGGCTAAGATTCATGGACTAGCAATCAAGGGGTGGAAATGGAAGTCTATACCACTCTCTAGAACTCCTAGTGGCCCACCAAAATTTTTTATTCCTTTCTCATGATCTCATGTTATGCTGCTCTAGGGGTTTTAGTTCCAAGGAGAAGAATGCTTCTACCAGGAGACACAACGATTTCACTGAACTGGAAGTTAAAACTGACACATGGCTACTTCATATGATTGATCCTGAATACCTGGAGAAAACTGAACTTCTACTCCACAATGGAGGTAAGAAAGTATGTCTGGGATACTTGCTATCTCTTAAGACTTCTGTTCTCAGTATCATATCATGATTAAAGTCAATGGAAAACCACAATAAACCACTTTAGGCAACATTATCAAGGCCCAGACCCCCTTAGGGAACAAAGGTTTGGGTCACCCTCTAGGTAAAGGGCATGGGCAGCTATGGTACTTGGTGAGGGCAAAGGGAATATGAGCTGTGCAATAGAAGAAGGTGGTTCTACATACTAGCTAAAGCCATGAGACCAGTTACAGAAACAACATCTATAATTTGTTATGAATATTTGTTTCTTATTCTGTTAAATGTTTGGGTGTGTATATATTTATATATATACATATATAAATACATATATAAATATATATGTGGAAAATATATTTTCTTTCCTCTCTTACCCCTCATATAAGATGTGTTGACCTTATACCATAGTATTTCAGTTACTAAATATCAAAGAGAAGAATTAACACCACCCAAGGACTTATCATCATCTACTGAGGAAAGGGAAAGGGTATTTTGGGTTGTACACAGGAGAGCTGTTAGGTGGAATTATGACCTTGTCATTGTCTTTATATGAAGATTATATAGGATATAAGGAGATGTGTATGGGTGCTAAGCTGACAAGGGATAACCTGTGGTGGTTAATTTTGTGTGTTAAATCGGCTAAGTTATGGTACCCAGTTGTTTGGTCAAGCCTCAGTCTGGTTATTGCTATGACGGTTTTTTGTTTTTGTTTTAGATGTAGCTAATGTTTAAATCAGTAGAATATGGGTAATGCATATTAATGGGACTGGGTCTTATCCAATAAGTTGAAGGCCATAAAAGACTTTGGTGTCCCAAGGAAGAAAGAATACTGCCTTTGGAATCAAAATTGCAACATCAACTCTACCCTGGGTCTCCAGCCTCCAGACCCTCCTGTCTGCAGATTTCAGACTTGCCACAGATGTGTGAGTTAATTCTTTAGATATCTGCCTCCATATATACATCCCATTAGTTCTATTTCTCTAGAGAACCCTTATATGATATATAGTCTAAAAGATTTTCACAAAACTTTCTGTGAAATCAGCTCCCAGCTAGCATGAAGTCTACCTGCCACATACCTACCTAATTATCGTCATTCCCACAATTCTTAATGAGACCACTATCCTAGTTCCTAATAGAAAATATCAATTTGCTTTTTATATATTAATGGAGGGCTATATTTTATCTGGTTTATTTCATTCATTATTATGTTAGTGAGATTCATTAATACTGCATGTAGTTATAATTCATTCTCATCTAGTATAATATTTCATTATTTGAATATACTGGTTTTTAAAATTCATTCTACTGTTAATAGGCATTTATGTAGTTTTAAAATTTTAATAATTATGCTATGAAAATTTTAGGAAATGTCTTGGTGAACAAATGACTGCATTTCTTTGGTAAAATTGCTAGACAAGGTGTATGCATGTCCGATTTTAGAAGCTACAGCAAAAAATGTTTTGTTAAATTATATTTCCCCATCAACTGTGCATAATAAATCTAGTTGTTCTATATTCTTTTCAACACTTAATAATTAACTTTTTAAATTTTATCCTCCTGATAAGTATGTGTTAGCATTCCATCATGACTAATAGGGCTAAATACTAAACACTTTTTCATTTACTATATAATATATAATGTAATATAAATATGGACAAAATATTTTATACAAATATATGTAGATTTTATTAGATTTTATAGATATGGATATAAAAGATTTTATATTTATGAATTTTATACTTAGAAATTTTTTGTTGTTTCATATTAGGACATATTTTTTTTCTATTTTTTAAATAGCTATCATGTTGTAAAGTGTGTGTTTAAAGCTTTCGTTCTTTTTTTTTTCCCCATTGGGTTGTCTTTTCTTTTTAGTCAGAAGGACTTTTTTATATATTAAAATTACCCTTTGTTTAAAGGTATTTTAAATATCTCCTCCATTTTTGCAAACTATTTTTTCCTATCTTGTAATGGTATCTGGTCAATATCATTTAGAATAGTTCTTAATTTTAATATATTTCAACTTATCAATTTCCCCTTCCGATTAGCAGTACTTTCTCTCCTTTAAGGCTGGAAAGCAAACAACAAACCTCATCTACACATTCCCAGCAAATTACTTCTTCCATTGCATTGGCTAAAATTGCAT